>NC_089744.1:49331598-49344098 GCF_040412425.1 Macrobrachium rosenbergii
GAGAGAGAGAGAGAATATTTTCTATGGTTGGCGTGGAGATGAAAATATTGGTAATGTAAAACTTGGAGAAACATTAATCATTTGATCAGAGCAGTTTTGGGGATATACCAGTAAGGCAGTCAAATGAAAGAAGTATTTACAGATGTGAATTGGAAAATTTATCTGAGAATTTTTAATTTTTTGAGCTGATTATCATCTTTCTACGGCTTTATCTTCTAAATTCAGGATGGTACATGTATATTCGAGATTTTAGCTAGGACAACTTCGGAAAGGTTTTAGAACCCTGAAGTAGGGTGTACGTGTTTACTTTATCGCAACTTCAAATGATGTAATTTTGAGTTACGAGTAATTTAGTAATGGGAATAGGATTTTAAATGATCTAAGTTATTTAGTAAAATCTTATAATTAGGAAGCAAAAATAGGAGCAGTGAGGTATATCGCAAAGAGAAGCTTCAGAAGACAAGATGAACGGAGGGCTCTGGAATAGGGACGATTTTTCCAGGCTTATAAAGAACCTTTATCAAGGAACTCCCATTATCAATCTTAGATGGCGAAAGGTGGGTGTGGCTGATGATACCCGTTGTTTAGGAGAGAGGAGCATTCCATTGTATTTATTACAGGAACGTTTGTCCTCGTGATGTGATTGCGCCCGGTTGCGGTATGACCGCTCGCTTTTGTGTTGAAACGATAGAACGAGACTCCTTCCTTTTCTTAGCGCCCTTTTCGCTCGCTACATGATTGGATGTCATTTGGAGTAATAATGTAGCCATTCCTCTCTGTCATTTTTTTAATGAGACTTCGTAAATATGATTGATGTCGTGTTGGGTGAATAATGCTGTTGTGGACTAACGTACTTTCAGTTCAGTAATGTCCTGTTATGTTTCATGTTGGCAGTGTCATACAGTATGAATTTGGAGTGAGGTCTCATTGCTTTTTGCCCAAGGATAGATAAATATAATTAATATTATACGGAATGCTAAAACTTCTTCCCTTTCTTTGTAGACATGTGAAGCAGATATAACGTTACTTGGGTGTTATATTCCATTTACTTGATTTGATGACCTGAAGTCTGTTTTATTTGAATTAATGTTTTAAAAGGGATCGTTTGAACTGCCTACAATGTGTTAATATTAGATCTAGCCAGTGTGATTTGTGTCATATGGAGTGACAATGAAATGGCACTTTCTTCTAGGATTTTTCATCTCGTGATATTAATTAAAGTCTTCTTTATTTTCTTACAGGTAAGTGTTTATCAGGTATGACTCTGCGTCATCCGTCGAGGATATTTGTTTGTGTAAGTACTTATAATTTGCTTCCCTGTAACAATAACATTTTGTGTTTGTGTTATCCACTGGATTTCGCAATTTTTACGGATATAACATACCATACATACATGGTAGGTAAGCATAAAAGTACAGACATTTTTCACCATAAGCAAGAGGAACTTAATGAAGAAAAGATATTGGGGCGTTGCGTGCATACAACCCGAGAGGTAAAGAGAATTTATTATGTGAGTGGAAAATGGTATGGTGAGAAGAATGGACCTACGTCTCTTGGGATGGTTTGGAGATGTGGAAAGGCAAACAGAGAGAGAGAGAGAGAGAGAGAGAGAGAGAGAGAGAGAGAGAGAGAGCGCTGGTAAATGGTGAGAAATATGAATTCATAAAAAGTCTACATAGTAAACAGAGTTACTCTGGAGAACAGATAGAGGGAGAGAGAGTGTTAATGGTAAAGACGGTTACTTAATGTCTATTAGTAAATAGAATCAGTACTCTTTGCAGGAGAGAGAGAGAGAGAGAGAGAGAGAGAGAGAGAGAGAGAATGGCAAATATAGCTACCTTTTTTCATTTTAGAACGGAGACAGACGAATAGTTGAAAGGTGTAAATGGTAAATATAATTACTTCACTTTACTTCTCTTCACTTCCGGAGAGAGAATGAGAGAGGCGTGTAGTTATGTATGGTAAAAGACGAAGCATTACAATGCATAAATCGTAAATATAACAATTTTCACTGGAAAACGCAGAGAGAGAGAGAGAGAGAGAGAGAGAGAGAGAGAGAGAGAGAGAGAGAGAGAGAGATTTTTAGTAATCTGTGAAAAAATATAGTTAGTGCATAAAAGCCACAAAGGTTTTACTACATTTCATTAAATAAAAGAAAAGACTTAAATAAACGGCTATAGTCCCATTTATAACATTAAAAATAAATAAAAAGTAACAACCTATCAAGGTGTTCTGCCCAATACCTAAATCCAGAATGCCATATAGTAATACTAGGCAGGAGCTGGGTCGAGACACACCAGGTACGGTAGAGACACAGCAAAAGAAAACATAATTGAAGGAAGAGGAGGGAGAGGTAAGGAAAAGGGGGACAGTGGGAGTCAGAGGGTACGGTATTACGTGGCTACTAAAATACTGCACAGTGACAAATCTGAATGGTATTTTCGTATTTGTTACGAAATAGGGTAAATTTTTATTTAGACTAATTATTTACATTATACACATGGATCCATTTATCAAGGAGGAATGCTGGCACTCGACACTGGCGAATTCAGGTTGTGTGTTTAGAATCGATATCAACCCACCTCAGCCGTGAAGGTTGATTGGTACGTTTGTAACACTTGGCTAATCATGAATTTTTGTCACTTTTACACTCTAGACTTTTGTTATATTTACAGATGTTAGTCCTCAATATAATTTAATATCTAATTTCTTATACCAAGCGAAGACTGTTCTTGGTATACTGTATGTCCCAAGGAGGTTCCTTTCGGTTGCCCAAAGGCACGATGTATCAAGAAATAGGGTGTATCGTAATGGGCTCTACCCCTAGGTGGGCTCTTTGCGAAATTCCTCATGGGTTGCAATGAAGAAGTAGTTTCCAGGGGAATGGAAAACGCCACCATGTACGCCCGATATGTCGACGGCACCTTTTTGAAGGTCACTGACGAAGGATGCTCTATCATGTCTCAAGGACACCTTCGAGCCCAAGTCTGGTCTATACTTCACAATACAGAGCAGTGATAATAAACAGCTGCCCATCCCTGATGTCCTTCTAATGCCTTGCAGTAATGAATTCAGCACTGCTGTGTATTTCAAGGCCACCAACTCAGGGCACTATCTCAACGTGCCAGTGAGTGCCCCACCCGATACGTGGAGTCGACCGTCATTGCGTAGTCGCTGTACCCTCTGCCATTGTAGTAGTTCGGACACTGCCAACAAAGAATTCGAGAGAGGCGCCCCGCCCTTCCCCCCAAAAAAAACCACTCCACCCAGCAACTTTTAGAGGATGGCATCCCCAATAGCATGGTTGAGGTTGACACTGCAAAGATAAACGTCGTTTGGTACGACGGCGAGAGAAAAGAAGAGTCTTCGAGAGATAGTAATAACAGTGAACAGGTAGCCCTCTACCCTGCACCCTCGAGTCATCATATATAAAAGAAGAACTTCTAATTATTCTACAGGACGAGGAATCATATAACGTGACCTTCGGACATCCTCTGAGAATCGTCTAGATGCTGTCCGCTGATAGGATAGTGTTGACATGGTGTGCGCCTGGGTTCCTATCCGACCATCAACATTCCCATTATTGGTAATTTGTTTTTCCAGCTACATGGGGAAGATAGATGATGTTTCTGCTAGCTTTAAAGAATTTAGAGGTAAATTAACATCTTACAGGCGGTTATATACTTCAGCTCAACCTGTCTACGAGAAAACCTCCACCCCAAGTACTCGGATGTCTCTCCAGAAGAAGAAGGAAGAAGAGCTAAGGAGGCTGAAGGAAGAATATATGTCGTCTTAACTTCTCAGTTATTTCAAACTTTTAGGTAAGCTTGTCACTGCTAAGGCTAACCAATTGAAGGATATCTGACTCCCAAGGGCAGGATTCAGAAGAACACACATCCGGAACATCACAGTGAGGGATATTATGGAGAAACCGAGAAAAGTTAAGAGGGTCTTGTGATTATTGCAATTACATACATATCTGGTAAATATTGAAGAATTAGTCTCTTCTCTCTATCTCTCTCTCTCTCTCTCTCTCTCTCTCTCTCTCTCTCTCTCTCTGAACACTCTCGGAACATCACTCTCTCTCTCTTGTGATTTTCTATATAATATATATATATATATATATATATATATATATATATATTATTATTATTATGGATATATGTATGTATCCGAATAGGCCATTCTCGTCTAACACACGGGCACCTGATGAATAATCCACATAACCCTGCTCCTGAATACTTTGAATGTAAAGTAGTGATAACAGTTAAACATTTGTTGTATGAATGTCCATAGTATAATCAGCAACAACTGTCAAGTTTTGGAAATATATCGATCAGTGACATTTTGTCAGAAACCTCAACATTTGCAATTAATCCAGTTATAAAGTTTTGAAAAATTTTAATTTAGTTAACAAAATATAAAAAGCAAATATAAATAAAGACAAAACCTTCGTACCAGCCCTGAGAGAGCTGATAATCAGCTCATGGGTCTGGTAAAACTATACTGATGCACATGTCACATTTACTGTATTAAGACACCATTTCTCTAATCTTCTAAATCTCCTCTTATCCTCAAGGCTAAAACCAAAGTCGTTGCTGTGCTGTTCCATTTTATTTTCTTCGGCCAACAACTGTTTCAGCCATTCACGCATGACAATCATTACGGCTACAATAAGGTGTTGCTGTGTTGTTGCAGTCTCTCTCTCTCTCTCTCTCTCTCTCTCTCTTTCTCTCTCTCTCTCTCTCTCTCTCTCTCTCTCTCTAGTAAAAGTCTTCTTCGAAAGCAACTCTTGTTGAATGCTGATGCGTATGTAGCGTCTGCCGTTTTAAGACATTTCATATAAATTTATGTATATATAGTATATATTTGTGTGTGTGTGTGTGTTCATTTACATATACATAAACACATACATACGGGGCGGGGGCGCGCGCGCAAACACAAAGAAACGCATATTACAGAGCTGCCCTCCCCCCGGGAAGTGAGGCTTTATGATGTACTGACGTTGATGAATGTGCGCATAAATATTTGAGTAAGAATGTCATTGTTCTTACTGATTTATTGCAAGAGGAATGGTCTCATAAAAACGGCAAAAGAAACCCAGAAGGACTACTTGCGTGCTACGGAGTTCTTTCATATTATTACCCCCAATATGCCATTGGATGGAGGTGAAGCTTTTACTTTGGTCTGTTTGTCTGGACCAAGGACATGTTCGGGAGATATTGAGATGAGTTCGGACGCGAAATTAGAACGAGATTTTTTCTTTTTATTTAATCTTTACTTAGGTGAACATAATTTCATTTCTTTTCTGGTCTCTAGAAAACAAAATCCAAGGCCTTAGTAGGAATATCCACCCACTCTGTGACATGAAGATATCACAGACTACAAGATATCATTTAGTCCTGAAAAATTTATCAGATATCATGGATAAAAATGTAGTTTTGAAGGAGCTGGTGCTGGTTGAGGTAGTTTTTGTTTTACAGGAAAGAAATTATATAAATAATATTTATATATATATATATATATTATATATATATATATATATATATATATATATATATATATATATATCTCCTATATACAAAAGTAAATGTTTGTATGGATATTTGTAACTTGTGTGCTATAGGAATCCGAACCGCTTGACCGATCTAGGCAAAATTTGGCACATGGCCTTCATTTGATCTAACTTCGATAATAGGGTAGGTTTCAAGCCCGTACATCCCCCTTGCCCCTTCCCTTTGTACTTAGGTGGTCAATAAACTCTAAGAGTTTATCATACCACATTTCATGTACCCGAGACCAAAGAAATTTATTATTGCAAAAGCTTTTCAGTCACCTCAGTAATACCTGGATAAAAGGGACAGTCGCCACAGTAATACCTGGATAAAAGGGACAGTCGCCACAGTAATACTTGGATAAAAGGGACAGACAGCGCAGTGATACCTGGATAAAAGAGACAGTCACCACAGTAACACTTGGATAAAAGGAACAGATAGCACGCAATACCTGGTTAAAGGTGACAGTCAGCACAGTAATACCTGGACAAAAGGGACAGTCACCACAGAAGTACGTGGATAAAAGGCACAGTCACCACAGTAGTACCTGGATAAAAGAGACAGTCACCACAGTAATACTTAGATAAAAGGGACAAACAGCACAGCAATACCTGGTTAAAGGTGACAGTCAGCACAGTAATATCTGGATAAAAGGGACAGTCACCACAGTAGTACCTGGATAAAAGGGACAGTCACCACAGTAATACTTGGATAAAAGGGACAGACAGCACAGCAATACCTGGTTAAAGGTGACAGTCAGCACAGTAATATCTAGATAAAAGGGACAGTCACCACAGAAATACTTGGATAAACGGGACAGTCACCACAGTAGTACCTGGATAAAAGGGACAGTCACCACAGTAATACCTGGATAAAAGGGACAGTCACCACAGTAATACCTGGATAAAATGGACAGTCACCACAGTAATACCTGGATAGAAGGGACAGTTGCTTAAGTAATACCTGGATAAAAGGGACAGTCACCACAGTAATACCTGTATAAAAGGGACAGTCACTATAGTAACACCTGGATGAAAGGGACAGACGGAACAGTAATACCTGGATAAATGGGACAGTCACCACAGTAATATCAGGATAAAAGGGATAGACAGTACAGTAGTACCTGTTTAAAGGTGTCACACAGGACAGTAATACATGAATAAAAGGGACAGTCACCTCATTAATACCTAGATAAAGGGACAGTCACCACAAAAGTACTCGGATGAAAGGGGCAGACAGAACAGTAATACCTGGATAAAAAGGACAGTCACTAAAGTAATTTCTGGATAAAATGGACAGTCATCACAGTAATATCTGGATAAAAGGGATGGATAGCACAGTGATACATGGGTAAAAGGGACAGTCACCACAGTAATACCTGGATGAAAGGGACAGACAGAACAGTAATACCTGGATAAAAGACAGTTACCACTGGAATTTCTTGGTAAAAGGGACAGTCATCACCTGGATAAAAGGGACAGACAGCACAGTAATATTTGGATAAAAGGGACAGTCACCACAGTGATGACTGTTAGTTCACACATGACTGTTCGAAGGTGGAATGTTTGCATGAAAAAAGTAGAACGGTCAGACTGACCATCAACACAAACCCCTCCCCCTCTTCCTCCTCCCTTCCTTTCCCCTTCCACTTCACCTTTCCCTCTTCCCTCCCCCTCCCCTATCCCTGTTCCCTCCCCTTACACGCAGCCTGTCATTCAGAGTTTTCCCAGGCAGTGCCGGGTTGGTCACCTAGTATATATGTGTATATATATGTATGTATATATATTTAAATATAATACATAGGTATATGTTTGTTTTTATATGTATGTAGAAGTTACAGTCGTATAGCATTACCCACCACGCTACGGCAGCAGTACTTTTTTTCTTCCGCTGCGTTGTCAGTGCTACCCATTATCAACCTTGGACATAAGCTCGTAGATGTCATAGTAAATTACCTCGTCACGTGATACACCAGATAATTAAAGCAAGTAAGTAACATACTTTACTTATCACTGAGACATTCTGTTAGACAAATATTGAGAACCATCGTTTCTGCGGAGTTGCGGTTTACTGGTATATTTTTACGTTTGTGTCAGAAGTCGTTTGCCAGATGGAATTGATGAAATTGTCCAGTATGGAATTTTGCTCCAGGAAAGTAATATGAAAATTTATTTATAAATGATTCCAGTGAAGGTCTCTTGAATATGTGTTTGAAGTTACATAAAAAAAAAATCTACTTCGACATCGTCTCAAATGATACCGTAGCTGCAGCTCTGGCGATGTTCTACACAAATCTCAAATCCATGAGTAGTCATGAAAGTCTCTTTTTCGAATCTTTGCCCAACAGACCAATTTCTAACGATCTTATACGAAACGGTATAATTGGAAGAGATAAATTTCAAATAAAGAGAGCACGTTTGTGTTTCCGGGGTTGAGCGAGTGTTGGTAAAGCTCCAGGTGTGATGCATGCATTCATAAATATTTGAACATGAGTTTCTTTCTTCTCTCTGATTTATGGCAAAAACATTAAGGTGGTTTATTGACAGTAGCGAGAGAACACATTCTGGCTACTGTTGGTTAAGCAAATTTCTTCATTTGTCTTGAGAAGGCATAAGGTAATCAAAAAGTCTTATTATGCTGAAATTTTAGCTTGTGGAAATATCGAAGTGAAATATTTCAAGTCGATTTGATCTTGTTTAGTATTTTTTTAAAAACTAATACTTAATATAGAATAAACTAAATCTGAACAATTATAGAAATATTGAAAATGAATAGAAAAATGAAGTTTTATATAGAAGAGTATATAAGAATTTTCTTTGAGAGTAAACATGGATGATGTGTCACTGTGCCCGTTTTGGAATACTACGGATTGTAAAAAACTCTGAAATTTGAAAATCATCAGTAAATTTTATATTAGTTAAATTTCAAGTTTTTTGATAGAAAAGCAATTTTGACTTGCTTTTACTTTTTCTAGATTGTAATATGTATTAATAACGCACATGGTCCCTTCTCCTCTGAAGTATTACCCCTCAGAACAAAAAAAAAAAAGAAAAGAAAAGGGAGAGGGGAGTTTTATTTTTTTGTTGTAGAATGTTGCCCGCTAAGTTTTTATTTAAAAATAATTTAAAACTAAAGTTTTCATGCTATATGCTAGAGTTCTTTTATGTCTGGATGCAGCGAGCATTCAAGATAACCATTCTTGTGCTCTAAGGCTGCAGTTTGTACCGCAAAAAAAGCAAATGTCCTTGTCCATGGAACCTTTTGTTTTTGACCTTGTGTCCAAATTTGACCTTTGAAAGAATCATTCAGATTTTGAGTCCTTCCTTTCATACATTTGTACAATATGTCAGATTTCTACGTGTCCTCAAAAATGCCTAAGTTGGCTTCTTTTGATCGTTAAGATTCACATTCATTCTCAGCTTTTCATGTGATTTCGGTAGTTTATGATTTGCCAAAAATTTATTGTAAATACAAGAATTTTCATCAACAGGACATAAAAAATGGTTGGAACGCTAATCTGTGCTGGTAAGATGTAAGTGTTGCCATAATGTCCCTTTTCACTGGTTCTATAGGAGTTATGCCCTTACATCCTTTTTTGACAATATTTCTAAAATATTTAGTTACTGAGTTTGAAGCTGGTTCTGTCAGCTTACTGGCACCACCCAGTGCGCTTCTAAATTGAGTTTTCTTTCTTCTTCTTGTTTGTCTGCAATACTTCTTTTTCAATTCTCTGTTTGTTTCTATCACGTCTGGAGAAGCGATTTATGCGCCTTTCTCTTATTACAGGATTCCTTGCACCATAAGAGCCCTCATTATTATTCAGTGCAGCAACAGACCTGTATGAGTTGGAATCCCCTTCCCAACAAAACAGCACATTGTAAATTCTTATTTAGGGACATTTGCAAAATTCTTGTTGCTGTTTCTTACTACTATATCATCGGAACTCTTCATAATTCATTTTACATTAACCCTTTCATTTTTTAAAGCTGTACTTGGTGTAATTACCCTTTGTTCAGCTTTACAGTGTGACTTTAACAAATGTTGAAGTATAAAGACAACATTTCAACATCTAGAAGAGCTTCAGGGTAAAATTCTACGATAACAAGCTCCAAAGAAAGAGCAGTGCCTTTGATTCATCCATGTTTCATCCAAAGGTAACTTCTGGAACTGTGTCTAGAATCCCATTTTCATCTGGGAATCTATTCATAAAATCATAATACTTAGGAATGCTATTAACTACTAATTTATTTTTCCTTAATTTTTTGTGAAGTGTTTCTTTTCAAATGCCCTCTTATAACGCAGATATGTATTTGGGTGAAGTGAATGTTCGTTCTAATGAAGTGCAGTTATTAATAAGTACGCTGATTAATGATGGCATTTACACCAAGACTTATCAAATTTTTCATTGGTGTAGACAGTTGCTTTAGAGTTTTTTTCTTATACAAAATATCTTAACACTTGCACACAATTTTCATATCACCAGACTTTATAAAGCGATCTTACCATGTTTTGAGGAAATTTTGCTTTTCAATAAATTTGTCATTTGTTGAAGTGTTGCCAAATTCCCCATAAGGGAAATTCCGCAAGTTCTTTATGTAGATGATATAATGATGTAAGGGAGATGGAGATGGCTTGGACATGCATTACCATCCAGGGGAGAATAATACGTGACACTTTCAGCTGGGATCGTATTGGCGCCAGAAGAGCTACAAGGTCCAGCCCTACTTGGGTGAGGCTTGGGGATAAATTGAGACTTATGTAAGTGAAAACACAGGTAGGAAAACTTTTCAGAGATTAGAAATTTTTAAGTGTAGTTATGTTAGCGACCAGTTCAGGACTGGCTCGACACGGGAAATGCAATAGTTTATTCAACAGCCAAAAATCGAGAGACTTATCTCGCAGCAGTGTAATTTAAATAAATCGACAATAAATGATTGGGAAGAAAGTGCTTATGGTCGTAATCAGGAGAAGGAGGGTTAGTGAGGAATGTTGTACTAAGGAAAAGTGAAAGAAGAGAGAGAGAGAGAGAGTTGCGCTCACATTGAGCAGTATTTCTAGATGGAAACAGCAGTAGGGGAGGTTTTGTAAACTGTTCTTTGTCTAGTAAGCCGTCAAGATCATTGTCTTCTGGTCATTACACGAGGTCGTGGTTTCGAGTGATTGGACCTTGATTAAGGGGACGACCACTCGAACTTTGAATTCCATTGTAAACGACGAGATTTCCTATGTAATGACTTAGTAATACTGAGAATATTATCTTTCCTTTTGATCAATAGGAAAACAGACACTAACATCCCATCGCTTGGACCGTGGGAAGAGTAAAGGATTATGTGAAAGAGATTTGCTGAGTAAAATGCTCGAACCCGTTAGAAAATTTTAAGGCTAATCCGCAAATCCCTTGAAAGAAGATTATAACTTACTTCTTCGGAGAAATGAATGGAGATGCGTCTTACTTTCATGTCATAAAACTTCTTCGGAGAAATGAATGGAGATGCGTCTTATTTCATGTCATATATCAGAATGACTTTGGATATTTGTTTTTCAGCTAATTAACTACATTACCACAAGTGGAGAAACAAATCCACAGTCATGTGTAGGTACAATATATTTAAAAGTAAATGTATACAGAGCTCTGGGGAATCTGTTCAATTCCCCTTTTCAATCCAGTGGGGTGATGTAAAAATACTAACAAAGTAAAAATACAAAAACTCGAAATAAGCGAAGTTATTTATAAACAGATTCCCTAAAGTTCTCTGTATAGATTTATTTAAAAAAATATTTGTACCCACACATGGCTGTGGATTTGTTTCCCCATTTCCAGAGCATTTTTAATCACCACACACACACACACACACACACACACACACACACACACACACACACACACACACACACACACACACACACACATTATCATTCACTCATAAATATCTACAGCTTTTGATAGAAGTTACACGCTTATTTGTTTGGAGTTACAAAATGATTTGAATCTGAACGAACGGAAACTAATAGCAAAAATGAAGTTGAACTAGAGATAACCATAATTAAAGTTTAGTCATAAGTAACCACCTTCAGATACAGACACTGTATTACCCAGAACACTAGATTAAACTTGAAAATCAGATATGGTGAAAGCACCAAACTTTGTTAAGCATTGATCCGTAAAAGATACTGTAAGGCTGAGCAGAGTGTATGGTTTTGAAATACACAGAAAGCACGTTGTCTGATAACCTCTTCATTATGACTGATTTAGGTTTACGTAACTGAAAATTTTACATGATTGCTGTTGATGCCAAGAGTAAAGTTATTATTTGTTAAGGCCTATTTTTATTGGTCAGGTCAGAAGATCTTGAAATTGTCTTGTACATGGTTACAACCAAGTACAAAACATGATGGTTATAAGTGGATAAAGGGAAGAGAAGGGTATATAGAGAAAATCCATACTGACAACTGCTGAATGGCATTTTTATAAAGTTGTAATCTAATCCTTGAGGCGGAAATGAAATTGCAGCACGTTTTGACTTGTGGCGTAAAGAACCTATGGAATCATTAAAATTTGTTAATTTATGTGTGGTCTTTACATCTGCATATGTATATGTTGCATTTCTGTTTATTCGGCAGCATTTTTTGTAGAATTTCGATAATATTTATAATTAACCCTCTCTGACTTTCAATTCATTCAGGTCTACAATTGTTACGTAATTGATATTTCATTCAATTTTATCATTTCCAAGTTTCCTAACAGAATTAGCTTCGTCTGAATTCTTGTGGTTGCCTTTAGTCAAACTTTTTCAGGTTTTCAAATATCTTTTCTCTGCTTTTGGACAGACTGCAAATATTTGTTTTTAATTTTGCTCAGTTGATCATTAAAGATAAACTATAAAGGTGAAATTTTATTTCGTATAGCGTTCTTTCATGTGTATGTATATGTTAGGATAAGTCATA
>NC_089744.1:49346598-49361598 GCF_040412425.1 Macrobrachium rosenbergii
TGACAAATGTTTTCAAACTGTGAAGTGATCGAGAAGTTAAGAGGGCATTGTGGCTAGTAAAAACTACATACGTATTTTGTAAAAGTGAACTGGAGAATCTATATATATATATATATATATATATATATATATATATATATATATATATATATATATATATATATATATATTATATAAATATATATATATATAGATAGATATATAGAGATAGAGAGAGAGAGAGAGAAGAGAGAGAGAGAGAGAGAGAGAGAGAGAGAGAGATTGTATATATAAAGGAAGATGTTCTATTTTAAACATGATGTATAAGGTATGATGGGAGTTTCCTGCATCAGTTTTATATTTTAGTTTGTAGAGACGGGATGCGTAAGAGACAGCGTCTGGGTACTTATTGATTTATTGTCGTGTTTTTAATTAAGCTAGCTTTATGCCAGCACGGGGTCTTGCTCATAGAACAGATTTGTTGTCACAAATTTCTGACTAGACATAAGCTTCTGCGAACGGAAGGTAGCATCTAACATCAGAGCAAGAAAGACGTAATTTTATGGTCAGGTGTGTCTTCTCACACCTGGAAAACAGTTAACAATTCTTTGTACAATGTGAGGGGAATTCTCCAGTACATATGGTTCGATAGCTTGAAGCGTTTTACATTTACACATGGTCTTGGTTTTACAGATGATACGCTGAAAGTTCCTGAAAATACATAAAAATCACTGCTTCAGCCTTCCGTCCCTGATTTGTGTTTTCTTGGGAAAAAGTGATGATCTGCGGTAGGCCAAGCTTGTTTTGGACAGCGACGCCTGGATGGCCCCAGCGGGTGCCCTACAAGTTTTCAAACTTTCTGATTATCCGTCTTTCTACTTAAGGTAATATATGTAAAAATGACTCCGAAATTTATTATGGTGAAAGGAACGAAATTTATTATGGTGAAAGGAAAGTAGAAATTGAATCTGTTGTTCTGACGATTCTACAGTCTTCTGAATGGAAAAGGGAAGCTTATGTAATTTACTCTGGCCGAAGTGAAGGTCGCTGTGCGTCGATTGATTGAGGTGGTTGACTTGCCCCGAATTATGATTTGTTTGATGTTGGTCAGTCGTAACCCGTCGCGTCGGTGGCACTCGGATATTATTATCCTTCTCTTCCTCTGTATTTTTAAGAGGTGGAGTTTCTTCGGGAGGAAGTTACTGTTTTACATGACTTTAGATATTTTTGCTGAAAATGAAATGACGTCATGTATGAATGAGCAAACAGAGGCTGTTGATAGGAATTTCGAGTCCTCTTCTAATGGCTTTTTTTTTTTTTTTACTACAAGAATGCAATTGGCAACAATCAAGAGACCAAAGTTATTGGAAAGTGTTGCGTCCCTATTGCATTCCCGTGAAATATGTAAAGGTAATTGAAATTATCGATTAACGAAGAAGAGGCGAAGTAAATTTTTGATATGGTATTGTCAACTGAATTTGAACTAAATATTGGGGGTGCTGTTTGACCTTCCCATGGATTTTATAATATAAAATATGGTCGAAGATATAGAATAAAAGGTATAAAGTGGATTGACGATAGAAAGTGGACAGACTTAAATTTTGCATATCATCTGTTTTCAAAGCCTGCTTAATAGAATGCATCATATAGCTTGAGAGATGAGACAGAAATAAGATTAGATGAAAAAAGAATTCGTACGATTGAATCTTTGAAATATTTAAGAACAGTGAAACCCACTGCTGGATCTCTTGAGGCGGAATTTAGTGAATTTCAGTAGCCTGAAATTGGCAACGAAAGTAAGATTTCATAAGTGTAGTAAGGTCTGTTTTACTCTACAGGCGTAATATTTGTATGACAGTATAATACAAGCCTGATCAAATATTACCTGACGTGCTGTAGGACGGCGATAAAGTGAAGATAGCATATAGTCAACAAGCTCTCGCTGGCATCGTCCTCATTATTGTTTTAGTTCCATTGTATAATTTGGAATTGATGTTTCCCGACTTTGTTGATGAAAACGTAATTGGTGTTTAAACAGTTGTCATAGGGAACAATAATTTGTATTATGGAAATAGTGCGCGTGCGTACGTACGTATGTATGTGCATGTATATATATATATATATATATATATATATATATATATATATATATATATATATATATATATATACCCATATATATTATATATATATATATATATATGTGTGTGTGTGTGTGTGTGTGTGTGTGTGTGTGTATATGTATATATATATATATATATATATATATATATATATATATATATATATATATATATATATATATATATATATATTGTAATTGTATTTTTATATATGTGTGTGACTGGTGATCAGCGTTGTTTAACTGCAAAACCACTGGTCGATCACTTGGATGGTATCAGTATTACAATATTTTTTAAATGACAGAGGTTTATGTTGTCTGTTTTTTCGGTCGCATTGTGTAAAAGGAATGCCATATCCAACATTACCATGATTTTATTTTGAAAATTATTTCCTATTTTCTTTACATCCAGTTATTATTTAGATTCTTTTTGAACTGTAAAATACTTAATATTCTGTTATGTAAAGATATAGTAGGATAGTGCAATTAAGTTATAGTTTCAAAATAATTTCAAAATTATTTTTATTAGAGAGAGAGAGAGAGAGAGAGAGAGAGAGAGAGAATTCATTACGTATTTTGTTTTTGCGTGTTCAAAACCTTTGGATCTCAAGTTTCACGAGTACCTGAACTCTTTCCGCAGAGTGGAGAGAGAGAGAGAGAGAGAGAGAGAGAGAGAGAGAGAGAGAGAGAGAGAGAGAGAGAGAGAGTACCTCACTTGGAATATAAAATGTCAAGTTTTGTCATTATATCTTGAAGCAACAGCCGCCGGGTTGGGATGAAGCAACTCCCAGGTGTGATGAATAGGGGGTCATCAAGGTTCCCTGTCCTCCCCTCCATCCCCTTCCCCCAACGCGATAGTCTGGACCCCGATCCCGCACCCACCCAACCGCCTCTTCATCTTATTGATTCTTAGGTGGTGTTCGACACTTCTGTGGACTTTTGCTTGTTTTCTTTTAATTCTCTCTTTTTTTCGTTTTTTTAAGGGTCAGTGGCTTTAAAGTGATTTCCATTTTGCTATTCTTTTTTTACACTCCATCATAAGGGGAGCAAGCAGAGGATTGATTGGTTGGTTTGAGCAAAGTCTGTGAATCGGTCAGTGATTGCTTTGATAAAGGAGCTTATCAAGTTTTCGTTTGAGCAATTAGCAATTGCTTTGAAAATCCCCTTTTATGACTGTTGATATGCATTAAGTTTTATGATCCAGTGGCTTCTGTGGAGATGAGTCATGAGAGAGAGAGAGAGAGAGAGAGAGAGAGAGAGAGAGAGAGAGAGAGAGAGGGGAATGACTCGTATTTAAGCTTTTTGTCCCTTTGAAAGCCGTTAAAATGGCAGCATGAAAACATTCAGAGCTTCTCGACTTGCGTCGCCCAGAAGGCTCAGTGATGTCGAAAGCCCTCCTTCATTTCCTTAATGCCTTATTCACTGGCAAGAATGGCGAGGATGAACTCGAAATAGACGTAGGGAAAGGTGACGAAGCCTAATTATTTTTTCCCCTTTGTTTGCGTTCCATTTTGATTAGTAGGCGCGTGTTGTGGAACGGCATTTAGCATTCTACGTGAGAGCTGCGGTTTCTAGACCTCTTTTAACCTCGTTGCATGGAATGTCATTTCTCCTCATTTTTTTTATTTCTTTATGTTAAAATCGTCCTGCTGTTGTTGGTAATTCGTACATACGTGGAATGTTTAGCAATTCAGGTGTATGTATGTTGGGATAGCAGGATGTCCATAATTGTGAATAGTATAAAAGGAAACACTCGAACTTGATATTGTGGGTAAACACGATATCTCTCCTCCTCGTCCGAAAAGTGGTGTCGTGTTTATAAGCAGTATAACCTTCTCTAAGATTGCTTATTTGTATGGACTTGCTTTATTCTTCATGGAGTGCTGTTATTGCACTTGCGACCAACGGTTTACCTGATTGGATAAATATATCAGCACTGTTTTGTTTTGGTCAGTGTTTCACACCGTATATATTATTTTGTGAAGCATTTTATTTTTATATAATTTTCCCCACTTGTCTTCAGTGATATTCTCGTCTCGTGTGACTAAATTTGAGGGTGGGTGAGTTGTATTGGCTGACAGCCACTTTTAGAATGGAACTAAAGACCAGTTTCCCCTCATATTTTTAAAAGCCAGGCTTGATTTTATTGTAGAAATTGGAACGCTTATATATGTAGCTACAGTGTGGAGAGTTTCCCTTTCGTGGTCTGAAATTACGTAGCTCTCTCTCTCTCTCTCTCTCTCTCTCTCTCTCTCTCTCTCTCTCTCTCTCTCTCTCTCTTTCGTTGCTGATCGATTTTATTTGTTTTAAAACTTTAACGCAACATAATTTTATTTCTTATCGCATTTTGGATCTTAACGAGTTTAAGTTAGTGGCCTTTTGGTTTGCTTCATAAGAATGTCTACTTAAAGCTACTGCAACCAGTTTTAATTACTTACTGCTACTGCCACCAGTTATAATTATTAGTGACACAGTGACAGTAATAACAGTTTTATAACGACCTGTCTCATCCCTTTACCAGTTCAGTATACAGTCGCTTCCCGGGTAACTTGAAAGACAAATCTCGCTCAAGAACTGCCTTTGGCTGCCCTTTCCCAACGTTCGTCGCACCGGGATACATTCATCTTCATAATCATCATCATCAGAGGTGCTTATGCTGTGTTTACCCTACAAACATAAACGCAATGGTTTTCACTTCCAATGAATTTTCCCCGTTGGCTTTTTCCAGTAGTCTCCTTATCTAGGAGTTTCAGAACCTGCCTTCATCCACACTTTTTTCGCCACTGAGGCAGGTTTTGCTTCGTTTCACGTTTTTTCTTTTAGTTTAATTCAGTATCTGATTTGTTCCCTTTAACCGATTAGTTGTATAGCTGTATTTTCTGTCGATCTTTGATGTGGGGTTTTTCGTTCATCAGTATATGGACTGTAATATTCTTATTTGATTTCTTTGCCGGCATCCTTCAGTAGAATTATTTTATTAACCTCCAGTTAAGCCTCTTTGATTGTTATTCTTATATTCTAAGCAGTGTTTATGATTTCTTATTGCTTTTGCCGTTTTAGTTCTCTGTAAAAGAAAACCATTGAGATGGCTATTTGTCTGTCCGTCCGCGCTTTTACTGTCCGCCCTCAGATCTTAAAAACTACTGAGGCTAGAGGGCTGCAAATTGATATGTTGATCATTCCCTCCCCAATCATCAAACATACCAAATTGCAGCCCTCTAGCCTCCGTAGTTTTTATTTTATTTAAGGTTAAGGTTAGCCAAGGATCATGCGTCTGGCAGCGCTTTCAGGAGGCGTCGCCGATGCACCTTCACTTGACCTCATCTGGGGAGCAACTGAGCGCTGCCAGGTCGTAACTGAGAGTTATATACAGCATTGTACGCTATACAGAAAACTCGATTGCGCCGAAGAATCTTCGGTGCATCATCTACTTGTTTTATCTCGAAACTAATAGTCATGTCAGTTAGCAGAATTCGTTTCCTCCAAGTCGGTCTTATGTACTAGTTTTCTGCTAGTATGCTTTTAATTCCGTTTCTATGTCTTATTTAATATTGCATGTTTCAGATCTGCTCCGCATCGTTCATATTCCATTTTCTGATTCTCGGACGCAAATTGAAAAGGCAGGTCCCCACCGTTGCCTCATCTTCCCTTTAAACTGCGTCTCTGCTTCTGTTGTTCTGGTGGCACATTCTCCGTCCCGTGGGAGATAACAAATTCCAAAAGCTTCCCTGCTATTAGTGAATCATTGCCTTTTTTCTGCTGTGGATACGTCTTAGTTTTTGTGAACATATGTTCTTTTGTTTCTTTTTTTATTTTAAATTTTTCCTGAATTTGTTTTTTTCAGTCGTTGGGTTCATTTTAATTTGTCAATTCTCCTTTGATGGGATTTAGTTTTTTCTTTAGCCTAAGACTCCTACGAGTCTAAGGCCTTCTAATGAACAGCAAATTCGGTTTCATGAACTCTCTCAATTATTGCTGCTTGTCAAAAGAGCTCAGCTGTTTTTCATCGTTAAAATGAAAGGAACACTCGAAAATTACGTTATGCGTCAGCGCTGTAAACATTGAAAACTGATACGAACAGTTTTCCAGGGCTATTTAGCAGAATGCCTTTAGTGTTTTTTCCTGACGAAGGAACTGGATTACAAGGCTAAAAGGAAAGACATTCTTCTGGCATGTCTTACTAAGGTGAATTTCCACAGTTTTTCATCATCCGAAATTTAGAAAGTCTTCACTAATAACCGTCCCTTAAAACTCGTTTCTCGAGTTACCGTGCGTTGATGTGCAAACTTCGTCTATTAGCTTAGCACCACCAATTGCAGCTTCGTGCCCAGCGTTGATATGCTTTGGGTTTTCGGGATGATGTATTTTCTCAGCAAAACCATAATCCTGTTTACAATTGTTTCAAGATTTGTTTTTCTTATTTTGCCATGCTTGCAGGTCCCATCTGTTTTAGGCATGTTGCAACAAACTAATCCGCTTTGAAAAATGAAAACGAGCAACACCGAAAACCCAGTTAGAGCCATTTTAAGGTCAAGAGAGCATTTTGGCTATATTATTTTCTCTTATACATCCGTTTGGTGTCTGTTGTCACGCTTGCCAAACAGATTTGCTTGGGGGTATAGACTGTTAAGACTTTCAGTAGGAATGAGACTTTTAGAGTAATTTAGTTTACGTGTAGCTGTACTGAAGCAAAATAAATGTAGATGCACCATCAGTAACACCAAAATAGTCATTCTTGCTTGTAAATCCCTCTGTTATCGAAATTAGTTGAATTTTCAGACCAAAAGTAGATTATCTAAAATCTGTCCATGACATGTAGTTAGGCCAGTTCTTATAATACATATACAGGTAGGAAAAGGCTGCCATGGTAGTAGAATATGGTTTGCTTAATTATGTAATAGTGAAAGTTATCACAGTCTTTAGTTTCATTTGGGTAATACTCAGTTGTTGCAGTATTAATGAGTGGGCTAAATTTTACACTCTTTCTGGAAATAATTAGGACTCCTGTGTTGGCAGCTTTTTGTATAATTTTTCACAGTGGCCATGGTGTTAGAACACACACACACACACACACACACAACATGACCAAATACAGAAGGCTGCCTAGTGAAGGGTTGTATGCAAACGCCAAACACTTTAACTTCTAAAGGATATGGGATTTGCAGCTTATATCTAGCACCATGCTGCAAAAATTAAAAATAAGGATTAAGGAAAAGAAAGTAGGTGTTAAGTTTTTGAGGCTTGAGTGAACATGGACATGGTGTGAAAGACAAGAAATACAGGAAGAATCATTTGTTTAACGAGAGAGATCTAAGGCAAATGCCAGGGCTGGGTGTTCATGACATAAAAGGCAACAAGTGATTGTATGTCTTGGTTGAATGGGATTTGCAACGGAGTGGATGTTGGTGGCGGTAGTGTTTTGTGTCAGTAAGATGTGGGAGTCCAGGGATTGTGTACGTGAAATTGATCACTGCAGAAGAAGGTGTCGTGTTAGTATTTGCAGTCCAGTTGTGGGAAATAAAGGAAGCAAGGGCAATTGAGTAGGCTATTTAAGTGCAGGGCAGGTGGCAGGTAAGAGATTGTGCAGTTAGATTTGGGGTGCTGAGATTGAATGATAATCTTCATCTTCATCATGTCGCAGGTATATTTTTGGATGCTATCCTTCCCACCTTATTTATTTCTTGAACTACTTGCTTGTCCTGTGTCATAACAGTGTCATAGATTTGTGACCCTACTTCCAGGGAAAGGCTTGATTGTTGAGAATACATGGTGTCCCAAGGAGAACATCATGTTGGGGAAGAGACAAAAGGAGGAAAACAACTAATTAGGCAATTATTACAAGACTAGAAAGAAGCGTAAGTTGATGGATATTATGGCAAAGGGACGATTAAATAAAGGTAGCTACTTATCATTAACTGCTTGAAGAATGAGTGAAAAAGGCAGTAGATTTAGTTAAAAGAAAGTGTTCAAAATGCGGTTAAAGATTATATTTAAGCAAGCTTGGAAAGAAAGACATGAGGATAGAAAATAGGGCGACCCTGGATGACACATTGGAGACGGTTGAAAGTAACAGAGTGGAATGAGTTTGTTAGGAGCATGCAAGACTCAAAGTTGGAGTAAGATGAAGTCATAAGGGAGTTCTTGAAGATATAGCTGCATAGGAGGAAGGAATCAGATCAGTACATTATGGGATAATGAAATGAGATATTTAGTGAAGATGGAATTGAAGCAACAGGAGAGATATGATTATGTTAAGAGGGTGATAACCTTAAGGTAGACAAATACAAAGTGAATCATAAAGATGTACGAGAAATGTCAGGAAGTCAAGGTCAAAGCCATCCCGATACAGGTGGGCAGCACTGGGGACGTCTTGTAGAATGATTTGCACATTAGGCCTTGGGATTGCAGAGTAGTTTGGCCAGCTTATTTCTCCTTCGCTTTTGATTTCCATTTAAGTGCCGGCACCTTTACTGCTGGGTTGATCATGTAAGTAACGAGCAAGGACTTAGGGAAAAAATGAGCGCGTGTAATAATTTTTTTGAAGAGCTGTTTAATGGAGAGAGTAAGAGAATGCCAGGCATGATGCAAATTTTGGAAATGCAAATTATAGGATGTCTGTGGAAGGACATGAAGAAAAGGTATAGAGGGTACTGGAAATAAGATCTCTTATATGGTGTTAGTAGAGTTAATAATAAGTGGCTGACGAATATATGTAAAAGAATTCTAGTTGAAGGAAGGGTCCCAAAGAAGTATTTGAGGGGAACGGTCCTTTCTTTATATAAAGGAAAATGTGATAAACATTATTTTAAGTATCACGGGCGAATAGCATTACTTCCTATACTTAACAGGTGTATTGTAGGGTTTTGGGTTTAGACAAAGGGAATGGTATGTGGACCAAGCACATGTTAAACGAGAATTGAGTGGGAATTTTGAGAGGAAAGGAAATATTGAATGTGTTGTTCTTGGGTTGAGCAAGCATACGACTTCCTCTCACGGACCCCCAGGGGATAGCATACCTAAGTTTGGGAACTCCTGTGCATGGCTTGATTTCATGATGTTTTGATTACTGTGTACAAATTACCTTATACACCAAACATCCTTAACAGGCGTCAGAATTTACAGGAGCTTTCAACCTTCTCTGAGGTCGTCTTCAGCAGTAAATTGCTTACTACACAGAAAGGTACAGAGATATACTAAAAAGCAATAAACAAACTTGAGAACAGTGTACAAAGTTAAACAGTCAATCGGTGGTTTATCGTCTGTAGTTCCATCCCCATAGGGTGGCCCAGTGGTAGTTAGGTAGCCAAATCCACATTTTCCTTATGGTACTTCAAAAGCACAAGACCTGATATTATAAGCAGAATGATCGATTACAGTGTCGCCAGAAATGGAGGGCGGTTGTCTAAAAAGCATCTAACTGCCTAATGAGGGATCAGGGATCCTTCAGTGATATATATACTTTTGCTGGTGTGTGAGTCTTGCAGACAATCTTCCTTTCAATAAATGTAACTTGATGATCCATTTCCAGGGAATGGCTGGCTGGGCACTGCCACTGGCACTAATTCTGCACGTAATTTTTATTTTGCCAATATTACTGAACAATTGCTTACAAAACTTAAAGTTGTGAGCGGTCTTTATAGGGAATTATATCAACGTTGAATTCAAGTCAAGATTTGTAGGAGAGCTCTCGGAAAATCTGTGCTTTGACATTTTGTTGAGAGTGAAGACCAAATAAATGCCTTATTCACGAGCTACTTTGCCGTCTTCAGTCAGTCCTGTAATATCTTAGAGCATCAACCATTCCTTATTTCATTCGCGAATTATTTCTGTTTCTCACAGCTTTTCGTCTAGTCTCCTTTCTGTGACTTCTCGTGTCACTCCATCCGGAAAGGACAGTAGTACTCGCATCAGATCATACCCAAAAAGATATACGAGTCTTGAAGACACACCGTTGTATCAGACCCTCTATTAGGCCAAACCCTTCACTCTCCTGTCCGCATGTTCTTTTACACACTTAACTTATAGAAAATTTTTAATTGCTCTCAGCAACATGTCTTCTTTTCCATACACTGTCATCACCCTCCACGCTACCCACACCACCTCCATCGATTCTAAAGCCCTGTACACACTTGGAAACATTGTTTGGAAACAATGTTTGGAAACGATTTCCAAACAGTTTGGAAACTGTTTCCGAAAACTTGATTCCAAACAGTTTCCAAACTGTTTGGAAACAGTTTGCAAATTATTTGTAAACTGCTTCCAAACAATGTTTCCTGTCCACACCTCGTCATGCCTGTGATGAGTGTAGAGGTTGCTGCATGATATCCGGGCTGTAGCCACCTCAGTTAATTACTTCCAACATATGAATTTTGATGAAATTAAGAAATATACGGGCTGGAAATCCCCTAGAGTCTTTAAACGTCACTACCTTAAGTCCTTGGAGGCTCTTAAATTTTCTGCTGTCGCTGCAGGGAACATTGTTTCCCCAGAGTCAGCCTAATATTATGTTATTTTGTAATTTGTAATTGTAATTGTATTTTGCTTGCCCTACCAATTGGTATACCTCTCACCTACCTGCCTCGCTTGTATTCCCGTCCTTTCTACCTTGTTGACTGGGTTTGGGTTGCTTCACAAACCACTCCTGTCTTTGTATATACCATCCTTGTTTTTAAAATTTTTTCACCAAATTTTGTTATTTTAGGTGATGGTTTTCTAGTTAAATTGTTAAGCTATTCCTGTAGCTACATTGTTTTGTATTGTTTAGGATAGTAAAAAATTTATCTTGTGCATTTTTATATATTGATTATTCTATTTGGATAAGTAAAAAGCATATTCAAAATTAATTTTATTTTTCCTTCGTAAAATTTTAGATTTTGACATTTAAGCCCTGTACACACTTGGAAACATTGTTTGGAAACAATGTTTGGAAACGGTTTCCAAACAGCTTGGAAACGGTTTCCAAACAGTTTGGAAACTGTTTCCAAACAGTTTGGAAACTGTTTCCAAACTGTATGCAAACAATGTTTCCAAACTGCTTACAAACTGTTTCCAAACAGTTTGGAAACTGTTTCCAAACTGTTTGCAAACCATTTCCAAACACCATTTCACGAATTACTGTTTCCCATCCAGAATGGGAAACACTGCGTGTGTGTGTGTGTGTGTGTGCGGCCGAGGCGACGATGAATTAGTACCTACTCGAGACTTGCAGTGATAACACCGTGTGGTCTGCCGAGAAAACTTAGAACTAATTGAATTGCTGCATTCATCCCCAACATTGTGGGATGTAACAAATGTGGATTACAAAAATAGAATTAAAAAGATGGATGCCTTGACGGGGATAGCTGATAAACTTTCTATAAGTGTAACCTTAATAGCCTTTCTGTATTTTGTATCCTTTCGAGATATACTGGGAGCCACCATCCGTAAAAGTAGTTCAAAGTCACTTGAGCACATCCGAACAAAATTGGTGAAACCTCCACCATCTAATTTCAGTTCCGCCAAAAGCAAATCACCATAGGATCCTTTTTCTAAAAATTTCCTCACCCATATCTTTCTCTTTTTCTTGACCTCCCTTGACTTTATCAAAAGTGCCAAGTAAAATGCAGACGCTGCTGCAGCAACCTCTACACTCATCACAGGCATGACGACAACTGAGGTGTGGACAGGAAACATTGTTTGGAAGCAGTTTACAAATAATTTGCAAACTGTTTCCAAACAGTTTGGAAACTGTTTCCAAACTGTTTGGAATCAAGTTTTCGGAAACAGTTTCCAAACTGTTTGGAAATCGTTTCCAAACATTGTTTCCAAACAATGTTTCCAAGTGTGTACAGGGCTTTAACCTTTTTATGTTTACAAGCTTTTATGGCCAATTCTAGAGTTTCCTCGGCAGACCACATGGTGTTATCACTGCAAGTCTCGAGTAGGTACTAATTCATCGTCGCCTCGGCCGCACACACACACACACACACACACACACACACACACACACACACACACACACACACACACGCAGTGTTTCCCATTCTGGATGGGAAACAGTAATTCGTGAAATAATGTTTGGAAATGGTTTGCAAACAGTTTGGAAACAGTTTCCAGACTGTTTGGAAACAGTTTGTAAGCAGTTTGGAAACATTGTTTGCATACAGTTTGGAAACAGTTTCCAAACTGTTTGGAAACCGTTTCCAAACATTGTTTCCAAACAATGTTTCCAAGTGTGTACAGGTTATTGTAACAGTTTCTTAGGTCATTGTTTGCTTCTTGCGACTTTTGCCCTTTACTTTCAAATTTCTCACATAATGTTCCAATCCAAGCACTTGGTACACACACACGCGTGCTTCCCTAAGTCCAAACTCTTCTCCTATTAATCTGCCCCTTATATTTTGAGTGCTCTTGAGAAATATCCAAAAACCTTGAATATAGAGAGTCACTGTATCAAAAATATTTGAAAATGAATTCGACTTTAAAATACGACTGACAAACGGGTTTTACAGTCATAGTTCAGAGATTATTCTTTTATCTCTCTCTCTCTCTCTCTCTCTCTCTCTCTCTCTCTCTCTCTCTCTCACGGAAATACATTTTCATCTCTCATATGTCGCTTGTCATATTTTTCTTTGCAATTTGCATTAACAGTATGGTTTCACTTGTCCCCCATTCATTTCTATTCATGGTGAAATTGGAATGCGTGATTATATGTCATGTTTGAAATAAATGTTTGTCAGCGCTTGTTCTGTTGGCTTACGGGTGGTAAATTGGCGTGATATACTTGTTGGAATACGAGAGAAAAACATACTTTTAATATAAACAAGCCATGGGAAATGTTATTTTCATCAGTTATAACAGTTACAAAGAAACAGTCAGTCAAAGGACAAGGCGCTCGTCCGAAAAGAAAAGCTGTTGATAATTATTGATTTAATTAATATGAGCAAGTAGCTATTGGATAAACTGGTGAGGGAGATTCTGAATTGGACCCTAGCACATCGTCCCGACTTCGAACCGGTACTTTTGATGTGCTCCTTATCTATATGCGTGTGTGTGTGTGTGTATATATATATATATATATATATATATATATATATATATATATATATATATATATATATATATATATATATATATATATATATATATATATATATATATATATATATATATATATATATATATGAGAAAAATGTGATTGAAGAGCCAAGCTCAGGTGCGCCATCAGTCAGTGTAACAAGCAAAACTTGGCTGCATAAATCATGTGGAAGGAGATGACACACCAATAAAACTGTTTGTACGACTGCCACTGAGGTATCTTAGTGATTTAATGAAACTGGAAATTTGAAGTAGGCTTCTTGAAGTCTGATCGTCGAAAATCCAATATGTTTCCAGAGCTAGTGCGTCCACATTACCTCTTCTCTTCTCTAGAACCTTGTGGCTGATCGGTTTAACGTGGGTGTTGCCTCTGTCACAATATTTCTCGCCCATGCTGCTTACTTGTGCAAAGGTCTGGGATGATCTCCGGTTTCTCTTGTGTTGATTTTTATAGGTAGCCTTTAATCTCTTTCCTTTACCCCGTTGCATTTTTCTTCAGCTTCCGATGAAAGGTGATAATGAACTGAGATGGCCTGAAAACACTGTTTTTATTATTATTATTATTATTATTATTATTATTATTATTATTATTATTATTATTATTATTATTATTGTTATTATTATTATTATTATTTTTTTTTAAGGTGTAAAATCATTTTTATGGAACAAGTGTAGAAGGCCGTGAACTTGTAAAGCAAGCTTCCACAGAATGAAATGGCTAAAAGATCATTATAAGAACAGAGCTGACAATAAGAGATAAACCAGCAGACGCTCGCACACACTTGTCACAGAGTGCGCTTTTGTTCATTATATGGAAGTGTGTTCTTGTACTTCTTAGAGGTTTTACTTTCCTTGAATTATGTACAATATTTCGATATCCATATAAATCTTCAGATTTTTAGTGTATGAACTATATTGACATATACACCAATAAAGCACCCGGTTTGTGAATGTTGCATGATTGCATTCATTCAGCTTTGTGTCTTGAGTTATGAACAGCATTTCTCAACTAGTAATTCAACGTGCAGATAAATTAACCTGCATTTTACGCAGACGTATTTTTTTCAATACAGTAGAAATTATGCAAAACAGTCTCAAAAATATTGATGTATCAATGTGCATATATGAATTGCCATTTACGGGAAAATGTGATTTTCGTATTTTATTGCATATAATGTGAAGATATTGAATAGTCCTCGTGATTCTCTCGATTCCTTCGGAACCTGCGAAAGAAATTTGCTTGCGGAAATAATTTAAGGATCCCCGCATGATTTCTTGGCGCATTGCCTTCAAGTGTCGTGGAATATATTCGTCCGGAAATGGGTTCAAAACCAATGACCGTCATTTCATTCCTTGTGCCATTATTGGTACATTTACCCAATTATGGCGCTGGTCCATTGCCCTCCGAGGGTCAGGTGGGGGACGTTGGTTAAGGCATTTCTCAGCCAATTAGGAATCAAGATTGCAGAATTAACGACTGAGGATTTACGTCAAGTAAGCTGGTTCAAGGATGAGGGAGAGAAATAATGATATCTCAAATCAAAAGAAAATTTTAAATTCAGTAATGTGTATTTCATTTACTGCAATACTACACCAAACATTCTCACGTTCTTATCAGAAATTCATTGTACGAACGATAAAAGACATATTTTATCAGACCTTCAAAAGGTAGTCAGAGTCAAAATTCAAAATCCTGAGGACAAGAATGGCATGTACAATGTAACCCTACACAGTGTTGGAGTTGTAATAAATAAAATTCCTGACTTGAAGTGGGATTTGAATTTTTCGGCGAATCTCTCTCTCTCTCTCTCTCTCTCTCTCTC
>NC_089744.1:49366598-49396598 GCF_040412425.1 Macrobrachium rosenbergii
CGCTGGGACCCATGAGGTTATTCATTGCTGAAAGGAAAACTGCGAGTAAAAGAGGTTTAAGGCTGTAACAGGAGGAAAACCTGACAGTTGCACTATGAAACATTTGTTAGGAATGGGTGGAAAGTAAGGTGGAAGAAAGAGAATATGAGCGGAGGTACAGTAAAAAGAATGAAAGGGGTTGCAGCAAGGGGCCGAAGGGACGCTGGAAAGAACCTCAAGTAATGCCTGCAGTGCACCGAATGAGGTGCACTGACGGCACTACCTCTCTGCGGGGTTTCCCCACGAGCATAAAAATAGAGAAGAATAAGCCTGAGTCCAGGAAAAACCATATAATGGATTCCTTTCATTTACGTATTTTGCATTTGTTCATCAGTTCTAGAGGACCTTCACTATCCAACAGTATAGTTATTAGGTTGAAATCCCAGTAGAGCGAATATGAGTGTGAAATTATGGATTTGTTGCTGGCTGTTCCGAAATGTTCTTCAGATAATTTTTCTAACCATATATAAACGGACTTTTTTGTTTGTGTACCATTAACAAGTTGGCTCTCTTTCCTCGGGACTGCTATAGTATTCCCTTTTTAAGGAGTCTGTCAGTCACTAAATTCGAGGCAGGGTCGCTTTTTTTTTTTCTTATCTTTCCTCTTTTCCTTCACGGTTATATAACAGAACATCGGGCATTACCTTGTCATCCCCACATCATAGACGATCTGGACTTCGGATGAATGATTTCATCTGAAATCAAGGGCAAGGTTACTCTCTCTCTCTCTCTCTCTCTCTCTCTCTCTCTCTCTCTCTCTCTCGTGATTAATTAGCGTGGTTGTCTCATGGGGCTTGATTCAAATTATTATAATTCAGGCAATTCAATTTAGAGCTGCTCTGCTCATTTGTGGCGATTAACTTAATTGCTAGCGAATTATGGTAAACTACAGGTTATCCTAAATAAAAGTGGGAGGGTCTTGATGATTTAGTTGCAGCGCTGTTTCACTCACACAAATACGCGCTCACATACGAACATTGAACCAACTATTATTGCTATAAATCATGCGTGACATATTCCAATTCATTCGATAATTCTGACTGTTTATGAGGCTCAAAAAAAAAAAAAAAATAGCTTTTGAACCACAAAATTAATCAGAATCATCGAATAAATTGGAATTTGTCACGTATGATTTATAGCAAAAATTGTCGGTTCAAAAGTCAGACGGTAGAATCGGCACCGATCAAACAAAGAAATGCGATGAATCTCTCAGAAGGAGCCTGGGATCAGATCTGATTGATAAAATCTCTTTCATCCAGGGGTAAACGAGATTAGGAAGAAGCTATAAATAGCTCTATAAATACCACTGTTCTGTACCTCTTAATCCATTGCCCGTCCTTTGAGGGAAACAGTACAGTAGTTTCCGAAATAGAACGCTGTAAAATCTACCGTCTTTGGTGTTTCATAGGCAACCTTTATTATATGGAATTCTGTTATGACCGAAAATATTTTATAGTTGTATGTATGTATATGTATGTATGTATGTATGTATGTATGTATGTATGTATGCTTATTTTCACTAAGCACCAGTGCATATGTGGCATATGTAAATTACTGGCAGCGCTTGAAGTATCTTCAGTAATTCCTTCAGTCTTCAGAACTAAATTCTTAAAGGGATAAACAAAAAACTGTTTCTATGTTGCTATATTTATTCATGCCTAAGCCGTCAAGTATTTCAGGTCACTCTTCAGAGCTACACTAGATTATAATGGAAGTCCGTTTAAATTTACTGGTGAGGAAATCCAGAAAAATCGATTGAGAAACAGTTTTCTAAAATAATAAGTTAAAGTTAAAATTTAATACAAATTTCAGAGTTGAGGAAAATGAAGATTAATAGATTTCACAGGCCAGGAGGCTTTTCCAAGAGTGCCCCCAGCTGCAGACAGAGCCCTGTGTCTTGTTAAAGAAATATAGTTTTGAAAAAATAAATGAGAGGAATCTTTGTTATCAAATATACCACTTGTAGAAATATGAGAAAATGTTATATAGATATCAGGTTTATGATATGAAAATCATAGAAAGAACTCCCATTGGAATGGGTACTGAAAGCTTCTCCAATAATTCCCAGAGATAAGTACGCCTACTCTGCTCCATTAAAGTTTATATTGAGAGGCTTTCACACCTCTGGATTTAAATATTCAAGCCACGTTGGTCTCAGGCTCCGGGATCCCCCAAGGGTAACAGTGGTACCCGTCGCTCGTATTGAGAAGTTCTCACGCTTTCTTAAATTTAAACTTAGAAAGTGCACAAGAATATCCTAGAAATTATGTACTTCTTTTTAGACAATAGTGCAGTGTACATCTGTTATCTCATAGAAGTCCAAAATGACATTGGACATTCACCTCTTAGCAGTAACGATATTTTATTCTAGCCACCAGGGTTTCAGCAGTTTCACTATACCACCTGTATCCTCGGCCTAGTATCATAGGCTAATCCTTTTGAGCATTTGGAATATTAAGAAGCACCAGTTGCAATAAGTGTGTTATAGTCCTATGGACCAATGCCATGGATGTACCACTTTTTTTCAGCCAAGCACGGTGTCTGGTGTTAATATCAGTGAATTAAACTATCCCATCTGCACTTTCTCATTCCGCTCTAGCTCTTCTTTTTGTGTCAGCAGTACAGATTAGTTAACATATAGAAAATGATTAGTGTTGGCCATTGTTAATTGTAACCAGTGCACGGACAGAAAAAAACCTTGGGTAGACTATTTCACTCGTGATAAATGTAGAGACAGTGAGTTGGCAACCAACCTTTCGTGGATAGCCGAACCTTGCTGTCCTTGATTTTGTTGCCTTCTCCCAGGACCGTTTTGAACCGGGGGAAATCTGGAAAAAGGAGAACATCCTAGGTAAAAGTAAGGAAGGTTTGGTTAGAATTTATCCCTGCATGCTATACTTTTGAACAGAGGTTAAGGGGTGGGTTTGCATTCGGGTCGTTTCGGCCGTAAGTCATTTAGGCCGTAAGCACGTTTACGTGCAAAATGGGCGCCGTGTTTAGTACCAGCCCCATGGGGATGTATGTAAAACATGAAATAATAATGGTAAATACCATAAACATAACGGTAAATACCATAAACAACGTCTTACATTGTTTTGGATGTTACGGCCTAAGTGACTTACGGCCGAAACGACCAGGACCGGTGGGTTTAGTGGCGAAGTCTCCCTGGGCAGGTTGGTATGGCATTAGTTTAGGTTAGGGCATTCCTATAATTAACATTGTTGAATCTTTACTATTACCATATATTTTTTTCGTTTTGATTCTTATTAATTATATATACGAGTATATGAATCATTTATTATTTCAGTTGCCCCTCCGGTGTTTTGAGCAAGACCATTCATTCATTTTTGGTTTTCCCCCCACCAAGTATCCCTTGTTTGCTACTTACGTCTCAACATAGTTATTAGATATAAGGGTAGGAGAAGATAAGTGATTTGCTTAAGAGATAATGATAAAAACGCAGAAGAAACAAGTTCAGAAGTGGGAAAAATATGTGCTTATGATTGGATGTTGAATACGTAATATTTGACACTATTACCTTATTCTCTCCATCTTGAATCATATTCAGAGGACATGTATGCATACAAACAAAACTCCTTCCATCAAAACACAAACAGATACTAAATATCGACTGAACACACCCCTTTTTAGATAACCACCCTTTTTCACTCGTGATTCGTAAATCAGTGACAGGTTTGCCGTAGGTAGGTTTTCCTTAGGGTTGACTGATGACATCATTGACTTAAATATGTAGCGTGATATTTACGCGCTGAGAACAGATTTTATTGATTCGCCTTGAGGCTACCTCGGAAAGTGTCCTTCGAAAATCATGCCAATAATTATTACTTACGGTGTACACATTGTGATTTTTTTCGAAGGCGTTTATTGGAATTGATTTATTTTCCTTTTGTATGTATTTAAATAATACGGTCTTGTTTGCGAAGTTAATAGATTTTTAATATTCAATGAAAAGTTGCAAAATATGAGTGTTTAATGAAGCGCATTATCCACATCTATGTATATTAGCAGTTTCTCCCTCAGCTCATTTTCCTTTGGCGATTTAGCCACTTCGGCATAGAGGAGTCACAAAACTGACGAGATTGACAGGTAGTGAAAGTTACTGAGCACAAGTTGTCTTCCTCCTTTGTATTATTACAGTTTTCATAGTTTTATTTGGTATCAATGCATCAGCGCAGTAGGTTATCAAATTTATGAAAATATTATACCATATACTTTTTGTTTTTGTTAACAAGAACCAATAAAGGAACTCTTCCGTGGTCAGGCTGCACAGGAAAAGAATATATTCAAAAGCTAAGAATGTACGTAATATTCTATATTCTTTGCTTTTTAGCTTTACTAACATTATGGGGTCAATGCAAACCTACACAGACTTAATGAAAGCCTTCCATTTGCTAAAGTAGAAACGTCGTCACGTAGGAACGTTAAATGCATGCTTCACAGGAACTCAGTGATCAAGGTCATATATATATATATATATATATATATATATATATATATATATATATATATATATATATATATATATATTTATATATATATTTATATATATATATATATTATATATATATATATATATATATATATATATATATATATATATATATATATATATATATATATATATATATATATATATATATATATACATACATATACTGTTGTCCACGATTAATTACGTTAATTAGATCATTAGTAGGATAAGCCTTGAATTGTACTCACTGTAGACATCTGTAAATACCAAAATAATACTTGAATTATATAAAATTACCTTTAAGAATAATGGTAGGTCGCCAATTGAAAGCTTTGATCACTAGAAAATACTACTTTATTGCACACAACATAAGCAATTCAATCAAAAGAGTACTGATTTAGGATTTAGTTCTCAATAAAGAAAGTTACTGGGAGGCTTAGCAGCACCACGAAATACTGATTCTGCTTACAATAAATACATTACTGCTACAGTCTATAGCACAACGGAATCTGGGTCCCCTCTAGGAACTCCTTTGCAATTACTGATTTCTGGAAATGTTGCACGTTGGCTAGCCTGCCGCAAATGGCAGGAGTCTTCTAAGCAAGAGGGATGGCAGGAGTGCGAGGTTGAACAATATAACAGGTGCCTGGAAATAGAATGATCTAGGTAAGGCTTTGTGATTGAAAGATTCTCTCACTTGCAATAATCTGTCCCCATGGAAGGCTGAGTTACTTATGTCACTTAGCAAAGGATTATCTCATTTAATAAACTTAATTCGTATGGAGAACACGCATACTAGTATTTGGCAAGGGGTTTACTCTGGGAGTTGAATTCTAAGGAAAATAAATGTGAGATTTAGTGAGAGGAATAGACACTGGCACTCAATTGCAAATTTAGGCTTACTGGGAAAAATCCAGATTTCAATGAGCACGATTGCAAGACATTCAGTTGATCCAATAGGTCTTCCTTAACAAATGAGGGCGGCTTGTCGCCAGGCCTCTTGTGGTTTTAACCAGTGTGGCAACGTGCCAAGACAAAGGGATACGGCCCGAGATTCGGACCTAGCAGATCACAGGTCTGCTCTAAACGATGACTGGAGCGGACTGAGTTCCATTGGCTCCTTTTTGGATGTTTGTCTGTCTATATGCCTTCCAGCTATGGAAGCGGCGACTTGCCTTGGGGAGGTATGCCGATATTCCTGAAAAACAGTTAAGAACCAGCGAGAAAGAGAACACAGGGATATAGGTCTTGGGGACAAGAGTATACAGTAATTACTAGTATGCTTATCCCCCCATATGACTAAGCTAAACCTTTTCTCTCAAAACTGCTATCCGCTACCACCTTGTAGCTGGGTCTGTGGTCCCTACCATACCCCTAGTCTTGCTGTCCTGTCTTTAAGGGAAATTGATCCATATGTTAAAAGAATGGAGAGATGAGAGCAGCATTTATATATATATATATATATATATATATATATATATATATATATATATATATATATATATCTTCTTCTTTCTTTTAACGTGCTTTTATTCCCATTTTTGTATGGGGTAAGCACGATGCCTTCTTTTGAAGGACTTTTTGATTTGGCTTTGGGGTAGACCTGTGGTCTCGACCGGCTGCCCTGCCTGACATCGCTTAGACCCCGGTACGTACGTTTCATGTATCATACCAGACCTAACGCCCTTTCTTCCCAGCAGCGAGAAGTCATTGCGCGGGTATGGCGAGAGTTCGAGACGTGTGAGATGTTTGTTATGTTTTTAGAAGTTGTTGTAGTGGCTTTGTTTTGTGTGTGTATTTAGTCTGTAACATCCATTTGCTTTTTTAGCAAACCTATCCGTTGATTACATATATAATGGATGTCTACACGGATAGCAAAGTGTCTGCCTCTCTGATCAGCCGGCTTGCGGGATTGAACCATTTCTACGAAGTCCGAAGCTGCTGCTGTAACCGACTGAGCCATCGAGGCTCTTTATATATATATATATATATATATATATATATATATATATATATATATATATATATATATATATGTATATGTATGTATGTATATTTATATGTATTATATATTTGCAGCTTCTCAAATAGTAGTTCCCGACCTCTGTCCCAACTCTTATAAAAGAAATGCAGTCGAAAGTAACATACTGACCAGCTGCTTTGGAGGGAAAATGAAGTATGTTGGAGGTAGAATCCTGTGGGTCAACCTCTGAAAACAACAATTTATTCGTCCTTTGAAAGAGAGGATATATAAGAAGCATGGAAAACTAAAGGATGGGAGCGAATTTCAAAGCTTGGTCGTGCAGGAAAGTATGTTCAGTTGTTTTCCCTTTTTTTATTTTTTGTCCTTTTTGTTCGGTAAATGGCTGTCACTGTCTTTCTGTTGGTTATCGGTGTTTTAATTATTTCTCTGCAGTGGCCTATAAATGAGTTAAGTCACGCAGTGATCTGTAGTGTGTCATTGTGTGTAAAGCACAACTTGGAAAGTTAGTTTTGGTGAGTATTTATCACATGTCTGGTTAGAGAATTTTCATGGTGAGGGCCACTTGAGGAAATAGGAGTCTCTCTCTCTCTCTCTCTCTCTCTGAATGGCCAGTTTTTCTCGTGGGTCTAGTAGTGCTACCCTAGATATGACTTGAATTACTTAACGTTCCCGTGGAAAATAATTCCTAGAACCGACCACTTCCCCCCCCAAACAAGAACTCAGAATTCCTCCCGAATTTCAAATTCTCCTTTCAACTTCCACCGGGTTATTGATGATGTCAGAAAGTTTTTGTAGAAAGCCCTTGCCATGAAATATGTAAGTCATTTTGTATTCTGAGGGCAAAGAGTGAAAGATAAATGAGTTCTGATTTGACCTGTAGCCAAGAATTGATTCATTTTAAATGTTCAATATCCCAGTCCGGTTTCAATCTTCTACTGATGATTGTGTACTCCTTCAATACATTATGTCATTACATCGCAAAAAATGTTAGGCAGATAATGTGAGTTTTAGATAATTGACGTCTATTTTCATTAGAAATCTCAGTGACTTGCCACATCCTAGTGTGAGCGATTATCAAAAGAAAATATATAGTTTGACATTTTAAACTTAAATATAATATTATTTGATAATATGCCTCCCTGCCTCAGATTCTGAACTAAACTGCTTTCAGAATCATACATCAGTTATGTGTGGGCGTATTTTTGCTAAAATGTGATTATAAAGTATAATCAAAGTTGCTTATTACCTGGAGGCAGTGCCATTTTATTTATATTTTCCTCTCAACCACAAGAGTGCGGAATCGCCACCCAAAAACTGCAACCAAGACTCGTTCCAAGGCAAGAGAGCCACCTCTTTTCCCCCGCACCTCTACCCTACAGGAACATCCGAAGAACGCACTCGAAACATTTTTGCTTAAACGTCTGCAATATGTAAATGTGTGTATTTCCCAACAGTATTATTCAGTGCTGACTCTATTGCCACAGGGCAAAGAAACAGCTGTAGACAGTAAATATTAAATGGAAGAAAATAAGCATAACTTTCCGTTGTTCAGGGAAAATGAGTATGTAAATTCACATTACAAGTAAAGTCTGCAAATAATGCCTTTTCTTATATACAAATGAATACATACACGTGTATCTATGTATATATATATATATATATATATATATATATATATATATATATATGGACTAATGGACTAATGAAAACATGGCCACGTGTTGCACAGAAATAAATTTTTGACTCGCATCGGGAGCGAACCCTGGCCTCCCGGATGAAAGGCCAGGTCACTACCAGTCGACTAACATAGGTCGTAAAAGAAGCTGTAACCTAAGTACATCTGTACCTGAGGATTTTCCAGGGCAGGCTGCCGCTTAACATACCAGCGAATTTTATCCAACTTCCCAACCCACTAGGGAATCCATTGGTAGCATTTCATTCGAATTTATGTTAGGCGGCATCCTGCACAGGAAAAGCCTCAGGTACAGGAGTACTTTGGTTTTAACATCTTTTATAACCTGTGTGGGTCAATTGGTAGCGCTGTGACCTCTGCTCTGGGAGACCTGGGTTGGGTCCTGGTGTAAGTCAGAAATTTATTTCTGTGAAACATGTACTCATTTTTTCACTAGTTCCATCATATCCAAGCTGAAGGGGTAATTCAAATGAAATGCTGCCAACTGACTCACTGGTGGGTCGGGGACTTGGGTAAAATTCACTAGTATGTTAGGTGGCAGCCTGCCTAGGAAAAACCTCAGATATATGAGTACTCAGGTTCCAGCTTCTTTTATAACCTGTGTGGCTCAACTGGTAGTTAGTTCCCTTGCCGGTCATTTGGGAGACCAGGGTTTGTTTGAGTCAATTTATGAGTATATATATATATATATATATATATATATATATATATACAGTATATATATATATATATATAATGTGTGTGTGTATGTATACTATATATATATGTATATATATTATATATGTATAAATTATATTGATCAGGTTTACATATATTAAATTATATATATATATATATATAAATATATATATATATATATATATATATATATATATTTATATATATATATATATCTCTATATATATTCTTTATCTTCAGCTTTATATATCTTTGTATATATCGCTCTTTTCTTTATCTTAGTCTTTTCCCATCTTTTCTGGGGTCATGTTTGTTGTTAGTCACTCCATCTTCTGCGATCATATATATTATATATATATATATATTATATATATATATATATATATATATATATATATATATATATATATATATATATATACATACACACATATCAAACCTGTTTACTCAGGGAGTGGCACTTACGAAATTATTATTGTTCATATATAGAACAAGCCCACAGCGGCCATTGACTTGAAAGATACTACATCGACATAAAAGTCTAAAGAGACAGTCCCCTAATCTTGTTATAAAACAAAGGGAAGAAACCATCAGGACCTTCATCACCCCAACTATCAAGATTTTCAAGAATTTTCTTAACATCCCTAGAGTGAATTGCGAATTTCGTAAGAACATGGCCAGGGAGAAGGGCATCCTCAGCTATGGTTAGCGTGAAAAGCTCGATGTAGCTGTTCAGCCTTTTCCTTGGGGCCAGTAACCAGTCTGCCATCATCTGTTAGCAGTGGTGGAATGGAAGGCGAGCCTGACCCAAAGATAGATGATGCCAATTTGGTCCACCACAGATTAGGCTGAGTAATTCAAGTTTCCTCTCTAAGGAATTATTGTAATTTCTCTTAGCTATAAGGTAAATTCTATTTGCAGCACAGCGAGACTACAAAAAGGGTGTAATGTTCATGTCGATGTTTCTAGGGACATGCATTACTAAAACAGCAAACACAATTTCATTTAACTTCGTCTTGGGACTGGATCTAACATAGCATCTGGAATATTAAGTGCCTGACAAGCTTCAGTAATGCAAACCTAATTGACTCTAGATATCAGCCAGAACGTTTTTCCAATGGTGGCATTAGGAACATACTGATTGACAGAAATGTCCAACTTAGCAGTACAATGGTTGGAAGTGCCTATATACTCACAGTCCTTGGACTTGATGATAGCAGGAACGTCTGTGGATATGAGGTTCAATCTATGTGGGTTCCTCAATTAGCTGGACAAAATCGGAGGATGAACAGAACTCAAGAGCAGACCGGCCATGTTGATCTGTGGTATGAATTAAGCCAATCCCTGTGCTTTGTATTGCAGTCTCCACTAATCCTCTCAAAAAGAAAGTCATACTTAGAATCGAATTAAACCATTACTGTGCTTTGCATTGCAGTCTCCAAAAATAACGAATGAAGCCTTAGAATTCTGTGACTGAGCCGTACTAATCCTCTGCAAGAGAGTCATATGTAGAATCGTCAATATTTGGGTTGTGGTAAACAGCAAATCGTAAAATTTTAAAACTAAGAACTTCATGGCAACTACACTCCAAGTTTTGCTAACAATAAATAGGTCATTCAGACTTAGTGTATACAGTCATACGTTGCGCATGTGGGATATTACGAGATAAATAAAGTCTGGGTCATCAGACCCAATCTCACAAATGTCTCAGATAAAAACACCAAATTGTAGTTACGTGCACAACTCTGGTTATCAAGAAAAATTGACCTAAAGCCTTGAATATTTGACATTCAATTTTTCTTACAGTAATGTCTCCCGAAAAAATAAAAATTAACAACATACAGTTAGAAGGAAAACTAATAAATAAACTAATAACAACAGCAACAGAGAAAAAATCAACAGAACAAAAAACTATACAATGAACAACAACAGTATTTTATACATTAATTTCATAAAAGGGATGAATAAAGGTGACCATGCCATAAAAAAAGCGCCGGAAGCAGCTGGTCGACCAGGTGGAGCCGGGACACCTCGTAAGGCAAATAAGGAACTCACCAGGTTTGCCACAACAAGGAGGGGAGGTCAGTCAGGATGGACTTAAAAATAAAACGTTTAGAAGGAAAAAATTAGGTGAAGAAAAAGGCGCTTTCCTGATAATCCGCCAAGCAACTTTTACTTTCTCATTAGCCGGCCCTGCATACTTTCGAAAAAACAGGAAAGTGAACGGAAAAGAGGAAACGTGCCTGATTGTGCCCTCAAGCAAGGGGACTCAGACCCAAGACCATGGAAGGCCACGGTAAAATGGATAGGACACAGTCCAAGGCTGGCGAACAAAGTTTATATTCTCTTAGAAAGATTGCCTACCAAGACTAAAGGGTTCCTTCAACCCGCTTGTTCGATTTTAGTGTCCTCCTAGAAGAGCTGTCTGCTAAGGCTAAAGAATCTCTTCTACATTAAAAAAAAATCCATCGGTAAAAAGAACAACACAAAAAAATGTGAAAAGGAGGTATGGGTCACAAATGTGATAAGAAGAGGAAAGATGTACCGAGTTGAACAATTTATTTAGGTCTTGCATGAAGTGCCGATTTTTTAGTGCAGTCCAAGGGAAACTTAGGATATAGAGAGCAATTGCCTATGATGGAATTCCTGCAGAGATGCTTTAAGCTGAAAATGAAGTCACAACTCCTATTCTAACTGTTTTGCAGATTATGGGATGAGGGAACAAAGCCTGGTGATTGTTAATTGGTCGTGTAGCAGGGGTTTAAAAAAAAGTGACCTGATTGACGAGGCACTATCTATACATATGTTAGCTGTGATGAAAATATTTAGAAGGCTTATCCTGAACGGGCTGGGGAAAGAAATTGACGAAATACTTAGAGATACGCAAGCTGAATTAGGAAAGACAGGAGTTGCATGTAGTAAATAATTTAGTTACGACGTGTGCAGCAGTATATGTAATTAACAATTCCGCTTCTGGTGGTTTATGTTCATTAGAGAAGGGATTTGACAGCGGTTGAAGACCAGTGTCGTAGAAAGTCTTACATTACTGTGGTATTCACGTTAAATGTAATTTCATTTGTACTGAGCTTCTTTTCACGAGAACCAGCTACGACTCCACACTCCATTAATGATCCCTTTATCATATTCTGCTACTTTGCGCCTACAACTGATTACTCTGACTTCCCCGATTAATTCGTGCATACAAGATTTTATATAGCCACGGAACAGTTTGCCTCATTGTCTTCGAACCAATCACTCGTGTGCACATTTAAATCCTCTCTTGACTGTCATCATCCAGCTTGTATTTGCTCTCAACAAATTGCCTTTTACGTCATTTCATGTCTATCAGTTTTGTCACAAGTTGTTTTTCAATGTACATTACACATTTGGTTCACATTGCCGTGAAATTTCTTGTACAAAATAAACACATGATCCAGTCACACTGTCTTTAGAAAACCACAGCCCTCACTTGCCTCTATATAAAAGAATGTTGCCCAAGCGCCTTCGTGTTTATGCATCACTTTTGGATCAAGTCATGCAAAAATTCAGTTACTGTAAAAAAGGAACCGCTGTGATGACGCTTGGTCAACACTCTTTGCTCCACCTTTTCAACCTTTCCTGTGTGTGTGTGTACGAGTATATGTTCATGTTTATATGTGTTTGGATTTTGGTTGATAAATTGTATATATAAATATCTATCTGCTAACGAACGTCGAGAGAGAGAGAGAGAGAGAGAGAGAGAGAGAGAGAGAGAGAGAGAGAGAGAGAGAGAGCGGAAGTGGGTGGGAATGAGAATCATTGGCTGGGAATTGAGGAGCAGCCGAGAGTGAAAATGAAATAATCCCCTTCATGCGGCCCCACTCTACACCCCGATCCACCCGACCCATCTCTATTCTGAATCTCGTTTGAAGTCTGCAATGGACCAACCATTGAATTTCAGCCACTGGTCTCTCTCTCTCTCTCTCTCTCTCTCTCTCTCTCTCTCTCTCTATAATCCATTTTCCGTCTATGCGATTACATTATCCTAGTACTTTTCCCTTGTCCTTTTTCACCTTGTTCCGACCCTGCCCGTCCATTTCTTTTTTATTATGTTTTATTATTTTTGATAATTCTTCACTCTCTCTGTTCCTTCTCTTTTCTTCGTTCTTTTTCTCATTCACCTTCACTCCATTCTTTATATCCATTTTTTCCTTCGCCCACATTTTCTCCTTTGTATAATTTAATAAAACGTGATGCAGTTTTTTTTTTTACGAATTCTGCTTGGAATTAATTAGGTCGCTTTTTCAACGTCTTTCCTTCCTCCCTCCCATACGTTTTTAATCTCCTCTTCTCTTTCGTTATGAGTTTTTAGTGGATGGATATTTTCTCTCCTTTCCTATCATCAGGCGGTTCATTTTTACATCGGTTTTCATTTTTGCTTTTCATCAGTCAGTTTTTTATGCTTTGGAAATGGAGAGGTCCTTAATTGAATATTTGTAGATTTTTCACTTTTTGTTGTTGAATATTTTTGTCATTAATTGTAGGTAAAATAATGAGTCTTCTCCCATAACGTGAGAATGCTGAATATGCCTCCCGCATTTAGGGGACCTGTATTTTCTTAAATTACTTCCTTTGCTTTAGTCCCTTACCTTTATCGTCGAGCTTTCCTTTCATGTACGTCTCGTATTATTTTCATTTCTTTCCCCCTTGATCTGTGGATGTGGACGATCATCTGGGAGCAAAGGGTGGAAGTTGCAGGCTTGTATAAAGGAACCCTTTCTCCCCTTTGGCGTATGCTTCCGCTTTCCGTCTAGTGTATGGTTTCCCCCTTTCCATGCAACAGTTATTTTTTGGTAGCATAAAACCTTAATATGTTGTTTAAATTAATGTATCGCCCTGTGAAGTAACATGTTTAATCTATTATGTTATATTAAGTCACTTTGTGGCTCGTCTGTGGTACATTGGTACATCTGAGACCGGAGCTAGTATGCAGTTTCTCTCTCTCTCTCTCTCTCTCTCTCTCTCTCTCTCTCTCTCTCTCTCTCTCTCTCTCTCTCTCTCTACATTGGAGACCGGAGCTAGTATGCAGTTTCTCTCTCTCTCTCTCTCTCTCTCTCTCTCTCTCTCTCTCTCTCTCTCTCTCTCTCTCTCTCTCTCTCGTACCGTATTATTATCGTTGGAATCATTTAAAAATATGTCATATGTTAGTGACTCTGATTTTCGTTTTCGTAGGTAATTTCACATCGGATTTTTTTTATTAAGTTAGACATGCTTAGGCTTCTTACATTGCTGTAGATTTTGAGAAAACGGAATGCAAGAAAAAATGTAAATTACTAGGTAATGACCTGAAATAAAAGTATATGCAGGGAACTAATATCAGTGAGAGGTGTCGCCAAAATTGTCTTTTAGGGTGCGTCACTTTTGGAAATTTTACCTAACTCCAGAACTGAGAGGATTCAAAAAATGTTAAATTGAGTTGTTTCATGGGGGTTCTGGGAAAGGCTGGCGGTGCCCTTTTTTGCGCGGTTGCGTTTACAGTTCTTTGGAAAATAACTGTTCTGGGACACCTGAGAAGGGGAGTTTCCTGTTGATGCAAAAATTATGAAATACTTTATAAACGTGATTTAAAGGTAACTTGGAACTCTTACTTCAAAGAGTAAGAATCAAGATGGTTTCTGTCTAGAATGAAAAATCAAACGTTTAAGTTTGGTGTTCGAGCAACGCATAATGAAGTGGCCTACATCAAACCAACTGTGCATTCAAGGATGGAAATGTGCTTATGAAATGTAGGATTTGAGGTCAAGACGATGAAACACAAGTATTTTTTCCCTTAATTTTGTACTCAGTTATCTTGAGAATGTTCCCGCTCGTCGTTGCTTGCAAACTCCTTCCAACGGGGTTGCCCTTCTTCCCCTTCTTTTTATGTTACTTACATTTTATTATTCCTACATCTTACTTTAGAGCCTTTTTGTGACCTCAACATCACTCTGTGCCTCCCAGTTTAGCAATCATGTTGATTTGAGACATCAATATAGTGCTTATAAACTCTGGCGGTACCGCCATTCCATCGTCTCCTGGTTCTGTCTGATGTTGTTCATCCTTCCACTGTTGGGTGCCCTCCGTTCCAGCCGGAGCACTCTTGCATTCGTGTGCTTGCGCCTCGTGGTTTGCCCATTTATCCTTTGACATATTATTACTTTTGATATCAACTATTCTTTTGGTGCCTCTTCTGAGTTCGTATTCATGACATTATATCCAGGACTCTCCATTGCATCACATTAAGTTTTGATGTTCATTAGAATAGTGTTTTCTCAAAGACTGAAATGAACGTAAATTTCTTCTTGGCGCTTCTAAAGGTCCAGGTGCTATTGATCTTATACTACTATGATATTATGTAAGTTAGGGGGATTCTTCTTCCTGGAAGCAAGCTGTAGTAGCTTCTATTTCCGAAATCAGTTCTTGTGTGCTTTCTCTTTCTCTCATTTTGGACCTTGTTGTACTTCCGAATTACGTAAATCATTTGTACGTTCAATATTTTGAATTGACATAGATTCATTTATTGTTACAATATTTCCGAATTTCGTCTTTTATAATCTGTTGCATTTGTTGTTCGTTGTTTGTTCCCCTCATCCTCTCCATCTCGAAGGAGATTATGTTTTTGTTCGGTATGTTTGTTTTCTGTTAATTTGTTTGTTTCTGTGCCCGTTGTTAGAAGGATTAAACAAAGTGTTATGCGTTTATTTTTACGAAAATGTTTCCATAGGCAAGCCGCGCGAGATGCCAACAAGTGAATAGATTTTCGGGGAGACCTGGATCTCAATAAGAGGCAATTTTATTTTATTTATTTATTTATTTTTTTTTTTTGTGGTGGGGGGGGGGGAGACTGGTCTTCAAACGTCCTTGTTATCTCGTTGTTTCGCATTCAATTCCAGTACAAATGCCGGGCTCGTAAATGGTTGGTACGGGAATTCTGTGCTTTTGGTGGCGTACAACGCCTATGAAGGCCAGGATTTTGAGATTTCCTTGTATTAAATGGACACTGCCTTATTATACTGCTTGGGGAATAGGATATCCTTGTCCTAGTTGTTAGGTTCACTCAAAACTATTCTACTTTCCAGTTTAATCCAGTTTGAGCACAGGTCATGATATTCCTGTAGCACATGTTAAATCGATTTATGCGTTCTAGTGCCACATCAAATTCACTTACCATATCTTATAAGCAAGTTCTGTGGGGATTGTTATGGGCTGTATTAAAGTTTACGAAAGTCAGTATTTCCTTGTATTACACCCTGTATTCAATTTTCAAGTTCTGTGGGGATTGTTATGTAAAGTTTACGAAAGTCAGTATTTCCTTGTATTACATCCTGTATTCACCAATTTTCACCCTGACACGGCAATTTGGTCAGGGCAAGTTCCAACATCACGCATAGGTCTACAATTGCCCTTTAGTGGTCCATTTTTTGCCTGGTCACTGTTTGATATATATATATATATATATATATATATATATATATATATATATATATATATATATATAAAACTATAAGGCGTCCAGGGAAATAATACAGCTAATAGTTTATTCTAATGCCGACGTTTCACAACCATTGTTGCATTTTCAAGGCTGAAAAACAGCGAGCTGACTCAATAATTAATCATAAAAACATTTATCCCTGGACGCCTACGGGTTATGATTTCGAGAGCTGCAGCTCTGATGTTGAGTATATATATATATATATATATATATATATATATATATATATATATATATATATATATATATATATATATATAAAGAATAATAAGTATTCTCTGCCCTGGAAAGGCGTAAATAATTTTGAGATTGCTTGGTTTTTTTACTCCTGCCTGTTAGTTTCCTGTGCATATGCATGAATGCATATACATGCATATGCTATATATAAAATATATATATATATATATATATATATATATATATATATATATATATATATATATATATATATATATATATATATATATATATATATATATATATATATATATGTGATAGGATAGATGGATAGATAGATAGATAGATGAACCAGCTTTGATGTATGGAGCAGAAACATGGCTGGTAAAGAGAGTGCAACAGAAGAATTGAGAGGCGGTAGAGATGAAAATGTTCAGGTGGATGTGTGGAATAACAAAAATGGACAGGATCAAAAATGGAAGAATAAGAGGAACTACTAAAGTCGTAGAACTATCAAAGAAGGCACAGGAAAGAAGACCTCAGTGGTATGGCCATGTGATGAGAAGGGATGAGGCATGTAGGGAGGAGAGTGATGCAGATGGAGGTGCCTGGTGGGAAAGCAAGAGGACGACCAAAGCGAAGGTGGACGGATGTAGTTAAGATCTGAGAGACAAACACTTGTCAAAGGGCGATGTGTTTGACCGAGCCAGGCGGACGAAAGCTGTCAGAAACATCGACCCCACAAAGAATGGGGAAAGATGCAGAGAAAGAAGAATAATAGATAGATAGATATGTATATGTATATATATATATATATATATATATATATATATATATATATATATATATATATATATTTACATATACTGTATATATATGTATTTAAGAATAATAAGTTTTTGTGGTTTGGAGGAGGCTGAATCACCTTGGGAGTGTTTGGTACTTTACTTCTGCCTGTTTCTATTATATATGCACGTTTATATATGAATTTATTTATCACATCACGGTGATTTATATACAAACATTAAGTTAACATTCAGTTCGCGGTACTTCGGGAATATCACCGAAGGGGAATTATAAGTGATAAATGGTTTAATGTCTTTCAGTATCCAATTCGCGCTACTTCGGGATACTACCGACATTTGTAGCTTACTATATATATATGTGGGTGCGTAGACAGATTGATAGATAGATAGACCCCATAGAGTCAGCTTACATCAAAAGGCTGTGGAATATATTCATCCTAATGTGACCGTGTGAATGAAAGGCTCCTACCCTTCATCAAAGCCTTTTTCTCCGTTCCATGCTGTCTCCCAAAGGGTTGCTTCCCTTCTTTGGGCTCCTTTCCTGGTTAGATGGACTAGACTAGAGGGAGCTTAATATAATCTTGTTTTGAAGCTTCTTCCGTCTGCTGTTCTTGGAAACAACAGGTCTCTCTCTCTCTCTCTCTCTCTCTCTCTCTCTCTCTCTCTCTCTCTCTCTCTCTCTCTCTCTCTCTCTCTCTCCCTATTCTGTATTTACATTTTTCCCAAAGTATTCTTTTGACGTTGGATTCATGGCACCATGAATTTTGTAATAGATGGTGTTGGTCTGTAGAATTGGGCAATTTTTGTATCGTCAGCATTATTTGATAACAAAATTATTAAATTCTTACGATACTTTTTTTTATTGTTACTCTTATTTGTTCTTGTTATTTTCATCTTCATCATCATCCCTATATATTTGGTTATATTATCGTTGATGTTGTCTTGGGAATAATCCAGAAATGCTTTGAGTGCTATGAAAAAAATTCATTAATTTAATTGAATCTTTCTTAGTATCTCAATTACTAGCTTGCAACTTTAGTCTGTGAATGTACTGACTTGACTCATTCATGAATGTTTTGTTACTCTTGACGAATTTGTGACTTGGTTAGGTCGCCCTGTTTTATTATCATGTCTGCTGAATGAAAACAGCCATAGACTTCTACCGACTGAGGGCTGTGGCTATTGCCATTTCTATTCCAGCTTAATGATCAGCATTTACCATGTGATGGAAGGGACCCGGTGTTGTGTTATTTTTTCATGTTTTTCTGGGGGAGAGGGGGAGGGGGGTCGTGTCATCTTTGATTTGCCGTTTTTACCGAGCCATGTCTGTTACTTTGATGAAATAAGTTTTACAGGAAATTACAGGAAAATGGCAGGGACTCAGCGTCATCTCGGGTTTGCAACCTTCACGGGATGGATATCATCATCTGGCGTCACGTTTGGTCGTCATGTTTTACCTAATTAAAGATTGTGACCTTACAAGGTCTTTGTATTTATGTATGCAGGTATATAATATATATATATATATATATATATATATATATATATATATATATATATATATATATATATATATATATATATATATATATATATATGCATGCATGTCACTTCGAATAAGTTGGAGTTCAGTTTCTTCAAGATAAAAAACGTGTGGTGTAATGCAAGAAAAACGGGAAACATTTAGAAAACTATATTCATACGTATGTACATATGAATGATCGAAATTTATTGGTTAATCAGATGGTTACCAAGCTGTAGTATGGGTACGCCACATTATCTCTCTCTCTCTCTCTCTCTCTCTCTCTCTCTCTCTCTCTCTCTCTCTCTCTCTCTCCTTCCTGTGTCTTCATTTCCGCTGTTTCCTTTCATGGGAAATTATGAGCATGGGTTCAGAAGGTCACTCTGACCCCCTCTCTCAACTCCTCACCAATAACCCAGTGTTATCACTCTAATGACGTCTTAATCGAGTTTCAGATATTAATCGATCGGCTACGATCAATTTGGCACTGGAGGTGATTGCTACAAGGCGATGTTCAACGGGGCCTCAAGGGGCAGGTGCTTTTTCAGTGTCGTTTGTACAAGGGTTGGCTGTATGAAGACGTGTTTTGTGTTGATTGCTTGATCGATTGCCTTTCAGGCTTACTGGCGTTAAAATAAGTACCTGTTGAGTGAATGCAGTTGAATACAACTGGTGTTACAGTAACTATGTTAATAGATGGCGTTTTTAAAGGGGTTTGCTTCACATCAGAGAAGGTGAATAGAGAATTTACTCTGGCCTTTGTCAGTTGTTTTCTGCAGTCTTTCTCCTTTAAGTAAGATAACTGATAATTCGCATTTTCATTTATTCATAGGCTACTGTGTTTCTATAGGTACTTTTACGATGGTTGTATTTTGGTCTTTTCTCAACATAAGATATTTATAAGTATTCATGAAAATATTTTCCTGGTAAAATATTATAATCCGTGGTATTAGGTTCCCAATTTCGTAGTCTAAAAATAGATGACAGGCATATTCATGGTCTGTAGAAGTCACGCAAGTGCTCGCCATATTTCTTTGTTGTCTTGAAAAAGTAGGGATGTGGGTAACATAATAGTATCTTTGGATTGCTTATTACTTCTTGGGTAAACAAAATATGTTTATCCCCTGTTTATTATATATATATATATATATATATATATATATATATATATATATATATATATATATATATATATATATATATATATATATATATATATATATATATATATATATATATATATATGTGTATACACACATATATATGTATGTATGTATATACACACACACACACACACACACATATATATATATATATATATATATATATATATATATATATATATATATATATATATATATATATATATTAAGTATATATCGGTGTCGCCAATAATGCACTTCTCGTCAAGGACTCTTGAACTGTTTGTAGTCCCGTCATGCCGCAGTGAGTTTTACAGGTTTCTCCCCGCACTGTCAAGAGTGGTGAATTTTTTCCCAAAACTGTACTCTGCTTTTGTTGAGGTGTTTTTTCGTTCGTTGCTTTTTTGTTTAATGGGCTAGTATTTTGGGTAGCTGTGTTAGAGCGTATGTTTGAGAGAGAGAGAGAGAGATGAAACAAACTGGTTGAAACAAATGAAGCTTTTAGCTTTGTTAGCAAAAAAGCCGATTTCCGGATAAACATTCTTCGTGTATGACCAAGTTTATCAAAAAAAAAAAAAGGGGGGGGGTGAGCAACTTTATCGTCGGAACATATGTCTTGCAAATGAGGCTTCTTTCGCTTTCTAAGGAAGCAGATTCTCTCTTGTCTTTCCATGACTTTGAAATGGTCATTAAAGGTACCAACGTTTTTTATTATGCTTTTTGTTTCTGTTCATTTAACTTATAACCATCCTTTATTATATTTGGATTTCTTCGGATTCAGTCGTCCTTTCTATCCTTCAGATTAGTTCATTAAAATCCAATTAATCTTTCTTCCCCGAATTCCAGTGTATTTTTAGGAGTTACTTTTTATATTCATTATATTTCCTTGTACGCCTACAACATAATGCTAGTGCTCTTTGTTGAGTTCTGATGCCTGTATTCTTACGTCGCGACATTTCATTATTTTTTTTTTATTAATATATCGTGTTCGGTTTCCAAAGTACTCCATGAGATCCTTTTCTCCTTGGGATTGCGCGGTTCTATAGCTGTCATTACACTTTCTATCTAATTTGGTTTTGGAATTCTCTCACGGGTTCCGTTTACCAGTATTTCTATTCTTATTCTTGCTTGTTTATTCAGTTTTGAAGTGCATCCCGTCGGCACTAAATCGCTTCATCAGGTGGACTCTTGCCTTGTATGTTTATGTTTGTTGCTTTGTGGCGTAATTTGTTCGTCATTTATTCAGTAAAATGTTACTTCTCTACTGACTATGCTTTTAAGCTTTTCCAATAACTCAGTTGGTCGGCCAGTGCAAAAATCAGATGCAGTATCAAATCTCTGGATTATTTACTCGTTTTTATTTACGTGCATCATTATCTTATCTATATCTTCTAAGATAATGATGAGGGACTTGAACGAAAATTTGGCCAAAGGTAAAATTATTTGTGTGAGTGAAAGAACGGGAAAGACAGTATTGGTGGAATTTCACATAAACGCTCTTAGCATCACGCGGTGTTGTGGGCGATGATACTCGTGTTTTTACAGAATGAATGCAAATTTTATAGCAGTTTCTTGTAAATTTTTGTTTTTTACCAATTCCTTTTGGATTGAGCGACTTTTATGCAGGCTTGAGCTCTTTGTCCTTACATTAAGTATGATTAAATGAGAAATTGAGGTCTGAAGAACCCGGAACGTAATTTTACGGGTAACATTGACATCTTTCTCGAATAGTATCTCAAAGAATAAAACTGCTACTAATGGGGAAGATTAGTAAACCGATAATTGCTTTTCAGTGTTTCTTGCGGAATAAAACGAAGTAACAGCTAATCAAATGAATTTCAGAGTGCTGTCACCAGCATAGCAAATGGGTGGACGGAGTTCGAAGGTCTACACCAGGCCTCATGACCCGTTCAAGTTCAACTTTGGACGAAGGCCAGTACTAGGACAAAGTCAACTTTATCTAAACCAACAAACCCAGTCATCGTGTAGACCGAGTAGATATATAAATAAACTCATAAATAATTCGGAGCAGTTTCATTCACCTTCATCCTTTCAGCTGTCTTTTACCAACGGTATACTCATAATTAGACATTTTCCTACACACACATACACACACACACACACACCAAATGTACTCTTGTGCGCGTGTGCTTGCGTAAAATTAAATGATGAAGTGTCTCTATTCTGATGGAAAAGTAATGGTTAGGAAAAAAGTTTCCGTCTGACTGGGTGTTGAAGGTCTCGAGTACGTGCGCGCTGCCTGGTTATTTTCCATCAAAGGAAATGCAAATGGAAATGTTCCTGTGAGCGCACCAGGCATGTCTTCATAAAACGACAATTTTTCTCCCTTCCTGTTTAATTAGCCCTGTGCAAGTATTGCTTTTAGCTGTACGCTTTTCAGTGGGACGCCTTCAGAGGCTCATTTTTTCTTCGCCTTCTCGCCTGGCGCAATTTTTTCCCCCTTTTTTTTGGCTGCTGCAGTCAGTCCAACACGTACGATATTAATTACTTCTTGGGGTGTGTCGTAACTTTTTTTTTTCTAATAGAACCTGACGGAAGGGGAAGACTGTTCTTTTGAAGTTTGTGAGGCAAAGTGCTGAAGTACTGGTACATGCACGGCAGAGTGCTACGAATTGCGCAAAAATTTTGATCGTCCATCACGCTCTTGCCCCGTAGGGGGTTAGTGCCGTCAGTGCACCTCATGCGGTGCAATGTAGGCATTACTTAAGGTTCTTTTCAGCGTCCCTTCGGCCCCTAGCTGCAACCTCTTTCATTCCTTTTACTGTACCGCCGTTCATATTCTCTTTCTTCCATCTTACTGTCCACCCTCTCCTAACAATTGATTCACAGTGCAACTGCGAGGTTGTCCTCCTGTTACACCTTTAAAACCTTCTCATTGTCAATTTCCGTTTCAGCGCTGAGTGACCTTAGTTGCCCCAGTGCTTGGCATTATGCCTAAAATCTATAAATCACTCAGTCATCACGCCCTTAATTGTTTTAGTGAAATTCAGTTTTTTTTTTATTTTTAGTCTATCCCTTTGATTTTAAGGTTTCTTTTTCACAGAGCTCAAAACTTGCATGATCTACAGTAAAGATATCAGAAAATTATGCCTACCTCCCGTAAGTTATTTCAGCATAGAACTTCAACTATCACCCCAGGTCCGTGTATCACACATGCTACTCGCTTGGCACGTCGTAAGAACCAATATGATGCCTAGACGTCGTACTGCCCAGTATATCCGAGGTTTCCATTCCTCTTACTGTAAAAACATGGAACGGTGTTTAAGTGGTTAAGAAATGCTAACATTGTACGTTTGGTCACCATTGGCCCAATTTTTTCTGAATTATATAACGTGTATATATATATACATATATACATATATTATATATATATATATATATATATATATATATATATATATATATATATATATATTAGTGTGTATATATATATATATATATATATATATATATATATATATATATATTAGCTGACAAACTGGAACTGCCTGGGAAAACTCTGAATGCCAACCAATAAATCTCTCTCTCTCTCTCTCTCTCTCTCTCTCTCTCTCTCTCTCTCTCTCTCTCTCTCTCTCTCCTGTTAATATAGTTGCTTCAGTTACAGTTACATTACCCAGCATTTTTGACATTTTATATTTCACCCCTTCTCACCCCCATTTCTATCGGGGCTGAACTTGGATTTAAAGGGCATCAGGAGCGTCACTATTTATCTCAGCGGCTTCGAAAACTATTGATTAGACACTAAATAAGACATTTTGACATTTTATTTTACACCCTTTCTCACCCCTCTTTACTGTCGGGGCTGAACTTGGACTTAAAGGGCATCGGGAGTGTCACTATTCATCTCAGTGACCTTGAAAATGATGGATTAGACTCTAATCTCTGTCATTTTGACATTTTATTTTTCACCCCTTCACACCTTTCCTTTCCTATCTGGGCTGAATTTGACTTAAAGGGTATCGGGAGTTTCAGTATTCATTTCAGCGACCTCAAAAACTATGGATTAGACACTAATATCCATAGTTTTTTGGTTATTTTTACTTGTCACCACCTTCCCACCTCTTCCCACCCCTCTGTTCCTATTGGAACTGAACTTGGACGTGAAGGGAATCTCAGCGACCTCAAAAACTATGGATTAGACACTAATATCCGTCATTTTTTAGTGTTCTTACATGTCACCCCCTTCCCACCCCTTCTCACCCCTCTCCCTATTGGGGCTGAACTTGGACTTAAAGGGCTTTGGGAGTGTGACTAATAATCTCAGCAACCACGAAAAGTATGGATTAGACACTAACATCTGTTGTTTCGTTTATTTTTACTTGGGAGTCACTACCTTCCCACCCCCTTCTCACACCCCCCCCTTCCTATCAGGGCTGAACTTGGACTTGGACCTAAAGGGTGTCAGGAGTGTCAATATTAATCTCAGCAACCTCGAAAACTATGGATTAGACACCAACATCTGTCGTTTTCGTTTATTTTTACTTGTCACCACCTTCCCACCCCTTCTCACCTCCCCTTCCTATCAGGGCTGAACTTGGACTTGGACTTAAAGGGCATCGGGAGTGTCACTATTAATCTCAGCAACCCCCAAAACTATGGATTAGACACTAACATCTGTTGTTTCGTTTATTTTTACTTGTCACCACCTTCCCACCCCCTTCTCACCTCCCCTTCCTATCACAGCTGAACTTGGACTTGGACTTAAAGGGCGTCGGGAGTGTCACTATTAATCTCAGCAACCCCAAAAACTATGGATTAGACACTAACATCTGTCGTTTCGTTTATTTTTACTTGTCACCACCTTCCCACCCCCTTCTCACCTCCCCTTCCTATTATGGCTGAATTTGGACTTGGACCTAAAGGGCGTCGGGAGTGTCACTATTAATCTCAGCAACCTCGAAAACTGTGGATTAGACACTAACATCTGTCGTTTCCCACCCCTTTCTCACCTCCCCTTCCTATCACGGCTGAACTTGGACTTGGACTTAAAGGGCGTCGGGAGTGTCAGCAACCCCAAAACTTTGGATTAGACACTAACATCTGTTGTTTTTGGTTATTTTTACATGTCGCCCCCTTCCCACACCTGGCCCCTTCGTTGCCAGTGATGTCATCCCACAGTGTTCTTTCCCAGATGGTAAGTCATATGTATACCAAGTTTGGTTGAATTTGATCAATGCATTTCAAAGTGTGTGTGGAACATACACATGCATACATATTTTTATATATATATATATATATATATATATATATATATATATATATATATATATATATATATATATCGAGGGTAAGTCGAAAAGTTCCAGGAAAAATTCAATATACTCTTTATTTAAGGAAATTCAAACATCATTTTTCTACATATCTACCATCTAACTCTATACACTTTTCAAGGCGCTGTTTCCACCTCTGCAACCCTTCTTTGTAGAAGTTTGGGGCCTTTCTATTAAACCATGTTGAAACTGCATGTTTAGCAGCATCCAAAGATTCAAACCGGACTCCTCTTAAGTGTTTCTTGAGTTTTGGGAACAGGAAAAAATCTGAAGGAGCAAGATCAGGACTATAAGGAGGATGTGGAAGAGTTTCCCACCTAAATTTCCGTAGGACTTCTCTTGCAACCCTTGATGAATGTGCTGGAGCGTTATCATGATGGAACAAAATTCTGCGATGCAACTTTCCTCAACGTTTTTTAGCCAATGCAGTCTTCAGTTTTTGCAAAACACCTTTGTAGTAGTTCCCGGTGATTGTTTTTGTCCTTCAAGGAAATCAATCAAAATCACTCCTTTGGAGTCCCAAAACACTGTTGCCATAACCTTCTGGGCAGATCTCGCCACTTTGAACTTCATTGGTGCAGCTGAACCTCTTGGTAACCATTGCTTTGATTGAATTTTACTTTCTGGGTCATATTGATGGATCCAAGTTTCATCTCCAGTAACAATCCGGTCAAAAACTCTGATTCATTTGATTCAATCTTCGTTAAAACTGCAAGAGAAAGTTCAGCTCTTTGATGCAGTTGGTCTTCGCGCAACGCTTTTGGGACCCAACGTGCTGAAAGTTTACTCAAACCAAGATTTTCATTTAAAATTGAAAATGCGGAACCATGGGAGATCCCGGTTTCATTAGCTATCATATCGATAGTAATCCGACGATCTTCTTCCACTAGATTCTGCACCAAAGCCACAATTCTTTCATTTTTTGCAGTCGATGGTCTTCCCTCTCTTGGGTTGTCTTTGAGGTCCTCCTGACCATCCTTAAATCGCTTTATCCAATCATAAACAACTGATTTAGATGGAGAAGAATCTCCATAAACTTGTTGCAAAGCTTCAATAATTTTTCGTGGTTTCCAATCAAGCTTGGTCAGGAACTTGATGTTAGCTCTCATCTCAAAATTTTTTATTTTCCATGGGTTCAAGAAGTTACTTTTCTGAAGCAGATGTTAACACCACGGTAGCAAGAGGATGACTGAGGTAACAAGTCTATATGGATCACTACATCACAGATAATTGTTTACCAAGTATTTGGTTGTTTCATTCCTGTGTAAATACATCATACAACAATTTTTCCTGGAACTTTTTGACTTACTGTCGTATATATATATATATATATATATATATATATATATATATATATATATATATATATATATATATTATATATATATATATATTATATATATATATATATATATATATATATATATATATATATATATATATATATATATATATATATATATATATATATATATATATATATATATATATATATATATATATATATATATATATATATATATATATATATATATATATATATATATATATATATATTCACACTTAAGGTGTTTTTTCTTGATCTTGTTACATATGTGTTATTTTAATCTTTGTCCATTTTTTATATACATTTCCTATCTTGTAAAATGTTGTGTGGCAGGCTTGTGGCTGTAAGGTTTATTTCATATGATTTTTTCTTCATTTTGAATGTTATTAATATCACTTGCGTTCATATCATTGTTTATCCCTCCTTCCGACATTTCCCTTAACTATAGTAGGCCTGTGCTTTTTTCAGGTGGTACGAGCATGTCAGCGTTGAAATTTTATAGACTGTGGTTCATCCCTATTACGTCATTAGACATTTTCACAAATGTTTTCTCACCGTGTATGTTTATAAGGATTTTTTCATTGACTTAGTATTGCTGCTTACAGTTGGTCTTTTCTTTCTATTTAAATTCAAGAATCGCTGTCACGTAAATGCGTTATGAACCACCATTTGAATGAGCCATTTGAACCACTCGAGGAAACTCCATTACCTGCGGTGTTCAATCTCTTATGCACGTGAGTGCTACCAAAAAAAATAATAATAATAATAATAACTTGCTACATCTCTCACGTATACCTTTAATTTTCTTTTATTGGAAAATTGTTTTGGATTTTAAAAACTCAAAAGAAATTAGAAGGTAGATATGCGTGCATAGGAACTCGATCTTATTTTAATTTGTGTAAGACTTACCTAAATGGATGGCGTTTGTTTGGATTACCAAAAAAAAAAATAATAAAGTTGATCTGTTTTGGAGCGAACTGCGCAGAGCGTCATAATGTGACTCATCATGGTCAAGCATTGGCGTAGCTCGGTTGTCGTCTTGCTTCAGTAACTTTGCAATGTCAGTAGTTGGTTGAGGGCTATGTTGAATTGAGCCTATAATGTCTTTTCAGAGCTTGGTCATTAGACGCCTCTGAGGTAATTATCTGGTGTCTTAGTCCGAACACAGTTGTCATTAGCATGTTAGATTAGGATGAAAGAAATGAAGACATTTGTAAGAAAATTACACTTTTTCTAACTTCCTGTGTAATCAGTGCTACAATTTTCCGGATAATCTAGTTTAGAATTAATTTGTATATATATATATATACAACAAATATATATATATATATATATATATATATATATATATATATATATATATATATATATATATATGATAAATAGGTAGATAGTTAGATAGATAGATAGATAGATAGAAGGATAGATAGACAGATAGAAAAATAGATAGATAGATGCATCACGTATTCTGTATAGATACAGATAAAGATATTTAGCTCATCATTAAGCCACCTCTTGTAAAAAGGGGTGTGTTCCAAAGAATAGAAAAGACAGTGGTCACGGATACATTGATACGTAAACTGCTGAATCGTAGGTCAATCCAAATACCGAAAATGTTCACAGCTTTAGCCGCTTCACACACTTACACAGAAAGCTCTTCAGGAGCCCATTGAAACCCGCTACACATTGCGACATTCTCTCTCTTCTCTCTCTCTCTCTCTCTCTCTCTCTCTCTCTCTCTCTCTCTCTTCTCCGTAGGGGTTAGTGCCATCAGTGCACCCCACGCGGTGCACTATAGGTATTTTAAGGTTCTTTGCAGCGTCCTTCTCGGCCCCTAACTGCAACCCCTTTCATTCCTTTTACTATACGTCAGCTCATATTCTCGTTCGTCAATTTATGTAAGTAGTATTGATATTTTCCTTTTATCCCTTAATGTGTGCTGAAATTGGATAAGCACTTGCTTGGCACAATATATGTGTATATATAAATATATATATATATATATATATATATATATATATATATATATATATATATATATATATATGTATGCATGTGTATATATATATATATATATATATATATATATATAAAATATATATATATATATATATATATATATATATATATATATATATATATATATATATATATATATATATATATATATATATATATATTTCTACTAATGTCCGAGGGATATTTACTTGATTCTGGGTGGCAACGGATGAACGCAGGGAGTTCCTTTTATTTATTACACATCTGACTCAATATTAGGACAATTCATAGGCAAACAAGGGAAGTCTATGGCTTAGGGCCTTCTTCATGTGAGGGAAATTATGTAAATTCTAGGGTTCTCTTAACTAATTGTATTTACATAACAAACACAGATCAGAAGAATGACGAATTACTAATAATAAAGGCCTGCTAAAATAATGAATCCTACGCAGAATAAATATTCTACTCTGACGATGTCTTCATAACAGGAAACATCGCGGTTGGGGGTAGAAGGGGGACTGCACATGGAACAAGCCGAGAGATTCCACAGTCGAGGCCTATCTGCAAAATATGCAAGACGGTTACTTGCAGTAATAATAAGATGCTCAAAGGGAAACTGAGGAATGTACAGATGGTTCTTCCAAATAATTCAGTTCAGCCCTAATGCATAATTACGTTAACACTGAATGCTCCAACACAAATTACTGAAGGTGATTGCACAATGGAAAATAAATGAAAAATCAGGCAGAGAAATAACAGGAATCGTGACTGACTAAGAACCTTATTCCAGTGCATTACCTTCGTCAGGATGACGGTGTTCTCGTTTGATAGGGCGCTGGCGGTGGAGGAGGGAATTATAATGCCACTACAAAGTATACTGGTTCGAGCCCTGGGTTTGAACATGTGGAAGGTTCAAAAGGACAGGAGAGGAAAGGACATCTATCCTTGGTGGCGTTCAGACCGGTTCTCTCTGGATTTCTGTTGCATTGTCTATAAATAACCTTCAGATATTACACATCGTGTCTCTTGTAGATGGCGCAAAGGTCAATCTTCGTCATATTTTCTATAATGACCGCATGGCATCAGAAAACTTTCGTGGAGGATTCAGGATGAGGTGGGGGCGCCAACTTTCTCTTTTTGGCTCCTCCCTTGCCTTGCTTAATGCCGAGAATGTATCTGGAAAAGGCCTAAGGGCAGTCACTTTGAACAGAGACAGGGGTTAGGCTTAACCGTTTTGGGGAATGAAGGAGAGAGTTTATGAAGGGGCGAGTGGAAACCCACAGTTCAAGTAATTAATAGTTGAAATTAATTTTTATTTATTTCTCAATTACATTATAG
>NC_089744.1:49401598-49529098 GCF_040412425.1 Macrobrachium rosenbergii
GGGAATAAATTTCCTGTCACTGCAACGATAACTTGGAGGAGAAAGAAAATCCTTTTGACTTCTGAGATCTTGCATTCGGTACTCGGTGCAGCAAGAAAATATCTTTTTTCTTTTAAGCTCTGGAACTCATTACTCTCTTGAGTTTAATTATATTATATTGTAAGATACACAGTCCCAAAAATGTTTAGTTGTTATTATACAACACGTCAAACACACACACACACACATATATATATTATATTGTAGAGGAATACAATATTGATACTTCAGTAGGCTATCTCGTACTAATGCTCTTACCCCAGTTCAGAAGGCAGTTATATACTTGCGGTTTTCGGTGGTTCCATGTGGCAAGTAATGTGAAATATATATATATATATATATATATATATATATATATATATATATATATATATATATATATATATATATATATATATGTTTGTGTATGTATGTATATATATACTATGTGTATGTATATATGGTTATATACACATATATACTTGTATGTATATATATGTATATATATCAATCAATCAATCAGTCATATCCTGTGGCACCCACGGGGATGCACAGGGCCTGGATGAACTCTCGCCACCACATTCTTTCTTAGGGTAACTCCTCAAGATCTAACACTCATCTCCTGCTTCCCGCCTCATTGTCCTCAACCACGTCTCCTTTGGCCTACCTCTACCTCTTCTGCCAAGGGCCACCCACCCCGGTGTATCTCGTACTATTCCCTGTCTTCTAGTCACTTCCAGCATGAGAACCTAATATACTCAACGACCGGCTGCACTCTCGTTACTTTTCCAGTTTTGATATTTGATATCCCATCCCTCCAATTAATTCCTAATACTGTCCTGAGTGCCTTATTTTCAAATGCTAGGAATTTATTATCCGAAGTCACTGCACTGTACCATGACTCACGCCCTTAAATCAAAATACTCCTAACCATTACCTTATAAATTTTGATTTTTGTTATGCACAGAAAAACTGCTATTATTCCAAATATTTTCAAGCATTCCCATTGCCTGATGAGCCTTTTTTAATGTTTCCATAAGTTCTGTGCTCAGAGAACCATCCTTATCTAAATAAGTACCTAAATATTGAAACTTATCCAGTTGCTTTACAACCATGCCTTCAATCAGACAATCCTGTGCATTTTCAATATTCATAGTCATGATTTCAGTTTTTCCACTATTTATAACCAAACCAACCTTTCGGCCTTCACTCACTAGACGATCGAACCTTTTGCATCTTTTCTGGTCCCTCTTAGAACAAAACTATATCAATAGCATAATCTAAGTGAAGAAGTTACCCATTTTGTTCCCAGAATATACCTGCATCCAGTTCTCTTTTAACCCTTCTCATAAAGTAATCCACGACCAATACAAACAACAGAGGAGACATAATGCCACCCTGAATCACACCAGACTGGACTTCAAATGGATCACTCAAAACAACCATCAACCATCATTTTACAAGATGTGCCCTCATGGATGTTGATAATAACCCTCACAAACTTTTCCGGTATTCCATAATGCTTCATCATTTCTCCCATAGTCCAAATCGAAATACTATCATAGGCCTTTTCAAAATCAACAAAGCAAAGAGCAAAGACTCAACGGAGTTTTCATTTCATTAGCTTGCTGCATTAAATGCCTAACTATGAAGATCTGATCACTGCAACCCCGCCACTTTCTAAAACCGGCCTGTTCATTCCCTCTGAGTACCATCAACCACTGGCTCCAACCTATTCAACAATATTCTACTAAAAATTTTAAGGCTACAGGTGGTAAAGTGATTCCCCTCCAATTACCACAACTACTCAGATCTCCTTTCTTTGGAATTTTAATGATCACACCATTCTTCCAACCTGATGGTGTTATCCCTGTCACCCATATCTCATTGAATAATATCTTCAAGACAAATACTAATCTACCGTCCTCCACTTTAAACATTTCCGGGAATAAACCATCCTCTCCTGGTGCCTTGTAATTCTTTAACTGTTTTATTGCCTTACCTTCTTCTAGCCTGATCTCACCTTCAACAATATTCAAATCTTCCTGAGCAGGCGGTATATCCTCCTCTGGAGGGGACTGGTCTATTAAGAACTGTCTCAAAGTGCTCTTTCCGCTTGATTTCAACATTTTTGGTCAATAAATTACCTTCCACATCCCTGACTGGTATATCCTTACGCTTACCAGCTCTGCCACTCAGCTCTCCAATTGCCTTATATGCTATCCTTTGACTCTGACCATCATTTTTGTTCATTAATTTTTCAGTTTCCGCACCCTTTTATCTTCTTTTATCTCTCTTAGTTAGTCTTTTAACTTTTGAATCCAAACTCAAGTACTTAGTTCTTGTTAATTCAAAATCCTCATCATTAACAAACTGCATCTCACTCCTCAATTTTGCCTCACCTCTCTTTTTGATCATATCCCATGTTTCCTTAGACATCCAAACCTTTTTCCTCAATCTGAGTCTCCTTCAGATTGTACAATCAGCAGCCTCATGCAAAGCTTTATTCACATCCGCCGACATCTCATCTACACTTCTCCCTCCCTCCTTTCTTCCTCCAGTGTTTCCAACACCAAAAACCTGTTTCTGCATTCTATTCTGAATTCCTCCTTTTCCTATCTTTCCCTTCTAAGCATATCAATACCGTGCCTGTCAACAACAGGTTTTCCCTTTTTGACTTTTCAGCTTAAGTCTTATTTTTGCAACGCTGAGTTTATGGCCACTACCAATTAGTCAGGCAGCTAAACCCCATTTTTTGGTGATTTGGGGACTTTCCGGACAAAAGCATGAAACTTGGTACAAATGTTGTTTGATACCTTAGCTACAAAATTGTCCCCGGAACCAACTCATATGACCCCATCTTGGCGGCCATATTGGAATTTCAAGATGGCTGCCATCAATATATCTATACAAGCTTACAAAGGGTTATATGTTACAAAATCATGCAAACCATGTGGCAGGATCCTCTTTGGGGCCATTAAGAACATTAAAATGATCAAATATCAAGTGACTATGAACCCAGCCTATGGCCGGGCATGGCTAAGCTCCTGCTGAGGGCATTTGTATTGAACCAGAAGTTTCATTTTCTTAAGCTTAACAAGTATTACTTTCTTTCCACTGAGGCTAGTGAAGCCTACCAGTAGGACGAGTTCTTGGTTATGCTGCTCAATTCTACTTTTAACTTATGAATATGTAGATATAATGTGTGTAGAGTCGCATCTATAAGAGTTTAGACAGGCATTAGCCTATTTCAATTTCCGAGTCTCATTAAAAGGATAATATCATGTCATATCCTCTTCAAAGAACTTGGAGTTACCAACATCGTACTCAGTTGTACCAGCTGTTGCAATGGATAAAGCCAAGGTAGAAGTACCAAAGATGTGTGATATGTCAGAACCTATATTCGGACACTTTGATGGAGCATTCAAGAACGAAAATGGATTGCTATCAAAAACCTGGAGAAAGATGTTTTAGAGAAAGGCAATGCTGTTTCATGGTCAGCATACCACGCTGCTTGCAGGAACAAGATGAAGATCATATGAAAACCCTTTCTTTCTCCTTCCCTTATTTTATGAAAAGGCTGCTACACCAGCAATGATTAAACATGGAATGGATGTTGTTAGATTAGCAACTGAATATCTAAACCCTGAGCAATTCCAGTCATTGCATTTGATGCCCCTTTATTCCCTAGCTAAATTTATTCAGTGGAGGTGGAGGACACTCATGGGGAAGATAAAATAATTGTCATGTTTGGAGGTCTACATATTGAGATGGCTATGTGGAACACATATGGAGATTATTTAGAGGTTCTGGGTGGACAAATGCCCTGACACAAGCAGGTGTTGCTTCTCCAGGAACTGCTGACTCTTATCTTAAAGCATCTCATTTAACAAGAACCAGATATGCCCATCAAGTAACAGCACTGACTTTGGCAAAGCTACAGTATGAAGCTTTTATGGAAACTAGTGGTCCACATGATGATAAGGCTATGGAAGACTGGAGAAAGAAGATGGTTCAAGTCAGTCCAACATTCCAGTATTGGGACACAGTTCTTGAGATGGAGATAATTGGTCTTATTTTCATAAGGTCGCACCGTGAAGGAAACTTTCAGTTGTATGTAGAAAGTGTAAAGAAATTAGTTCCCTTTTTCTTTGCTCTTGACCACCAAAACTATGCACGTTGGCTTCCAGTCCACATCCGAGACATGGAGAATGTGCCTGAGTCGATTATGAAAGAGTTTTCTCAGAATGGCCATTGGGTAGTACACAAGACAAAGAAAAGATTCTCAGCCATGCCATTAGATCAAGCTCATGAACAAAATAATGAGAAAGTTAAAGGTTTGGGAGGTGCAATTGGTCTGACTGAGAATCCAATAGCCTTTAGGAAGTGGATGGTATCAGGGCCAGAACAAGCTAGGTTGATGAGTGAATATGAAGAAGAGTGCTTCGCAAAATTTGAAGAGGAGTACTTTCATCACGAAGAGGGGCTTTCTGCACAAAAAAGATTTAAGGATCACGTTTCAAACCTTCATGATGTGTTCTGTGATATGGGAAATCCTTTCTGTGATAGTGGTAATGAGTTGCTGGTCTTAGATACAAGAAATGTCATGGATGATTCTGTGATAACTACGGTAAGAACAATAACAACATTAGGAACTGAGCAATATAACCAGTACTACAAAGATGTTGTCACAGACTGTAAAAATCAATTCACACCCCTGATCAAAAAGAACAAACTAGCTCTCTTCAGATGCCCCAGGCCGAAATTGCAAAAGCAGAAAGTCGCGGGAATGGATCTCCTGAAGAATGACGTTTCTCTCTTCTCTCGATTGTATATTGTCATGCAACATAGAGACAGTGACATGGATGCATTCTTTCAACATGAGAATCACCCTTTTCCACCTTCTTTGTCTAATGGTGGAAAACTGCGGTTTGGAAAAAGTCTGACATCCAAAACATAATCAAGAGTGAGGATAAGGCTAATGCACCAGATAATTTTGATGCAAAGTTTCTTGATGGAGCTGCTATCGTGCATATGCTACCTACTGCAAGTGTTGCCACCTTTAAGGAGTATGCTGAATGCATCTTCGTTCCTTACATCTTGAAACAGCTAGAAACATGCCAGCGAATTGACATTGTTTGGGACACTTATATCACAAATAGTCTAAAAGAGTCCACCAGAGAAAAGCGAGGCACAGGGATCAGAAGAAAAGTTGAAGAAAGGAACAAAATACCATTAAACTGGCAAGACTTCCTCAAAGACTCCAACAACAAGCAAGAACTCTTTTGCTCTCTTATCTCATAAGGTTGCTAAAATGACAGTTCCTGACGAAAAGAAGTTGTCATAACTTCAGGACAAGATGCCATAATTGTTGGTACTAGTCATGTAATCCCAAGATGCGACCACGAGGAAGCAGATACAAGGCTGCTAGTTCATATTCAGGATGCAATGAAAGAAGGTCACAAGAATTGTTTGATCAGGACTGTGGATAGTGATGTCCTTGTCATTTTGATTGGAAAATTTCATCATCTAATGTCAATAAGACCTGATTTGAATATCTGGGTTGGTTTTGGCACAGGGAGAAACTTTACCTACCATCATATCAACACAATTTGTGCCTCTTTAGGCGAAGAAAGATGTATATCCCTTCCAGTATTTCACTGTTTTACAGGATGTGATACAACTTCATCCTTCTATGGAAGAGGTAAAACTACAGCATGGACAGCATGGTACCATTATCCTGATGTAACTAAGGCATTTATGTTCGTGGCACAAAACCCTTTTACAGATCTTGACAAGGAAAGTTATCACTTCAAACTTCTAGAGCGTTATACAGTTGTCCTCTATGACAAGAGCAGTGATGTTGAATGGGTAGACGAAGCAAGAAAAATATTGTATTGTCAGAAAGAAAAAACTATGGAAAATATTCCTCCTACTCAAGATGCTCTGCTCCAGCACACCCGAAGGGTCATCTATCAAGCAGGAATATGGTCAACTTGTGACAAATGGGAACAGAATCTCCCATCTGCTGAAGGCTGGGGGTGGACTTTCAACAGAGAATCACAGGCATGGACACCAAACTGGATCACAAGACCTATAGCATCCAAAGCATGCAGTGAGCTGATTAAATGTGGTTGCAAGAGTAAAAGTGGATGTGGCACACGTTGTGCTTGTAAGAAGGCAAAATGGAAATGTACAGACCTGTGTAGCTGCAACTGTATAGTTTGATCTGTTTTATGAAGATCTTCTCTTGGAAAGAGTGATTTTTTTTTTTTGTATATCTCAAATCTTTCATATCTAAGTATCATTGATTGAATTTTACAAGCTTTTCACCATGATAATCATCTTGTTAATTTTTACCAAAGGCATGCAAACATATTTAGTTCCATTTTTGTAATATCTCTGCCTTCTTCAACTTCTCAATGATGCTAGTTTATTGATAAAAAAAGAAAATATGATATGTTTCAGAAAATATGTATTTTCTCGGTTGAACTAGAAGCAAAACAAGGTATTTTGATAAGTGTGCTTTGTATTTGTATTGATTTAATGTCCTTGCTATACACTGAATGTTTTTGCAATACGTCTAGGTTTTTTGTGGTATTATTTAATACCATAATGTGTGCTATGCTAAATCTTATGTGATATGTGGAAAATAGTCTCATATATATAAATTTTTTTTTTTACAAAAGGCCTACAAGCAAAATTGGGTCTATTTTTGTGATATCTTAGCTTTATAAGTTTTTCATTTATAGCTCTAGTCTGTAGCTAGATTTTACTGATAAAGAAAATTCTATTTATGTTTGAAGAAAAAATGGAGTATTTATTCAGTTCTTCTAGATATATAACAATTATGCTGTAAAATTTGTATTGTTATGCATTTATATATCCTTGCTAATAGAATGTTGCTAGCAATAAGCCTGTTTTTGGTCAGATATTTTTTTATTTTATCTTCTACATACGCTTTATTTTATGTGATATATGGTGTACAGTTTCATTTATTTTACAATAGGCCTACAAGAGGAGAAAGGTCTGCTCTCATGATATTTTATCTTTATAAATGTTCTAACTATGATTCTAATCTTTTGTGATCAGAATTTTTCTGATTATAAAAAAAAATTATTTATTTTTTTGTCTAGAAGCAAAACCAGGTATATATTTTGATAATACTAATTATGCTTTAAAATTGTATTGCTATAAGATATGTAACCTTATTCTATAAAGAACGATATTTGTGTACCATACCCATTTTTTTTCCTTAAGATTAATTTGGGATTTTTACTGCATATGCTTAATTTCATATGATATCATATTAGAAATGCATCTGATCATAGTTTAAGTGGTTTCACTGATTTTACCAGCCACAAAAACATATGGATTGATATAAAACATGCCTATCAAATGTTGCATTATCTATTCTATTTTTTTTCAGTGGCAGCCATCTTGAAAATCAATATGGCGGCCAAATAAGGGTTTGATTGATTGGTTCGGGGATAAAATTGTTTCTATATGCAATATCTACAAGTCTGCAAAGTTTGATGCTTTTGTCCAGTATGTCCCCAACAACTTGGTTATCTGCCTGACTAAAGTGTGCCCCAATGATTAAGTCATTTGCTAGACAGAAACTACCAAACCTTACTTCATTTTCACTCATCCTGCCACCGACACCAATCTTACCTGTACAACCCTCAAATCTCTCATTCGAACATCCCATTTTTGCATTGAAGTCTCCGGTACAAATCAAAACCTCATGCCTAGCAACTCCTCATATTCCTTCCTACAGCTTTCCATGAAATGCGTCTTTCCTTTCATCAGGTGCATCATCAGTGGGTGCATAACACACAAACAGACTGATGTTACCATGATTTGACTCGAACCGTGCGTACAACAATCGCTCATCCATAGGATCCCGTTCACATACAGCCTTCTCTGCCTTGCGTCCCAACAGTAATCCTACTCCCTGATAATGCATTCCATCCCGTCGGCCAGACTTCGACAAACAAAAAATATTCCCCAAATCCAATTTATCGATTCCATTTAATCTTGTCTTGGTTACAGCACAAATGTCTAATTCATAACTTTGAAAGACTGCCACTAACTCTTCAATTTTGCTATTCTGATTTAGCGTTCTCACATTCCAGTTGCCAATTTTGATAGTACTTTTAGCATGAATAAAAGAATTAGGAGGCAAGTCCATCAAGATTTCTTTGGCCAAGTACATGATCACTTCGCCGTAGTGTTGCAGTCGCAGTAGGCAGCTAACTTGCCTGCATGCCCACACCCGTAAGGCTCAGCTATGCTGATGCCACTCGCATGCCGACGTGCTTCCCAGCCATTTCACTTTCAAGGAGTTTATCTGCCTGAGAAGCAAACACCCCACCCCCCTCCCCCTGCTCCCAGGGGCATTGATCTGTGTAGGCAGAGGATGATCACTCCTCACTAGCTATATACAACATATAAAACCACACTACCATTACAGCACACACACACACACACACATATATATATATATATATATATATATATATATATATATATATATATATATAAATCACGATGTGATAAAAATGTCATATATATATGTATGTATGTATGTATGTATGTATCTATAGATCATGCATTTCCACTCGGATGAAGAACATCTCACAAGTAACCTGAAGGGGAGAAAAAGAATTTCGACTCTCATGATAATACACTCATCTTCAGAGTACTGAACAGTTTCCGGACGACGACTTACATAAGAAAGCAACGAGGTCACAAATGACAATAAAAAGTTTCCCGTAGTGGGGTAGTGCCGCCAGTGCACCTAGCGCGATACACTGTAGTCTTTACTTAAGGTTCTTTTCAGCGTGCCTTCGGCCCCTAGCTGCAACCCCTTTCATTTCTTTTACTGTACCCCCTTTCATATTCTTTTTCTTTCGTCTTACTTTCCACCCTCTCCTATCAATTGATTCATAGTGCAACTGCAAGGTTTTCCTCCTGTTACACCTTTCAAACCTATTACTGTCAATTTCCGTTTCAGCTCTGAATGACCTCATAGGTCCCAGTGCTTGGCCTTTGGCCTAAATTTTGTATTCAGTTCAATAAAAATAAGTTAACAAACTGCTTAAAAATTCATAAAATAATCTTGAAGGCAAAAAGTATTGGGTAAAATGTAGTTTCCTAAACTGTGAAAAATTAGCAGTTTGTAAATAACCATTTTTTTTAACTTTTTAATTGGTAAGAATAAAACTTCATTAGTTTGCCCATTTTAAAAAGACGATCGCTCAAGTTCATGTTTGTAAACTAGTTATTGGGTTCCCTAAACCTAATAATCTGTCATTTTTTGAAGAGTTCTGAACTACTTTTGCAGATTGCCAGTCGAGAGGGAGGTCAGAATTTCCCACATGCTAAAAATGGAACCTGAATTGCTTACAACACGGTCATCATATTTTATGTTCTACCATTCTCTTACATAGTTATTTCCCAGATTGTCTAATATAAGGCATATTACAAGACCAGATTATTTTGTACACCCGTCGGGTGGGTGCTACTGGTTTATTACAACATACTGAGTTCTTCACAGATCACGGACAAATTATTGCTGAAAACAAAATGTATTTTCAGATATTACAAGTCTGATCTGTCGACTCTTTGGGATCAACCATAACTAAAATCCAAGGAATAAAATGATTCTTCTGCTATTCCGTATATGATTTGAATTACTTTTTCAAAAGTTAAGGACCAGTTGTTATGACGCTCTAAACATCTTTGAGAAAATGGATCTTTTACGTTTTGTAATGGCAGCAAAATTGGAAAGAAGAGCATTCATATATATATATATATATATATATATATATATATATATATATATATGTAGGGATACGATACATATATATATTTATATATATATATATATATATATATATATATATATATATATATATATATATATATATACACACACAAAAAGATCTTTTATGAAACAAATCTTTTTACCATAGGGTAATGGATAAAAATTGGAAATGAAAGCATTCACTGATATGTTCCCAATTATAAGTAGGACAATGAAAACTAGTTTTTGTTTATTACTCAGCTTTTTTGGCATATAAACTCTCTGCTAGCCATACTTTCTGTCCTAGAGTGCGAAGTGATATTGTAATCGCTTTATAATAATACATTAGAAAAGGGCCAATTTTAGTCCTAATCGCCTAGTTCAATGTAAGTCTTTTTGTTAATTTGATGTTTTACGGAAATATAGGATCTAGTATAAGTTATTAAAGTAAGTAATCTATTCAACACCAATGCCGCAAGCATTTGTTGCAACGGTTAATTAAAGCAGCTCACATAATCCAAGATTATGATCGAAGTCACTTCCTCAGAACTTCCCATTAATTTGTGGTTCAAAAAATAATGCTTAGAAATCGGCTTTTCCGATCAGTTTTAGGAGTAGAAGTACAATTCGCTAATAGTTAGTGTGCTACTTTAAATATGAGATGAAGCTTAACATTATAATTTGAAAATAAATTAAGGTGGAAGAATTCTCGTTACTTATTTTTTTTATCCGCTGAAATAGACATGAAAAAAGTCGCCTAGTGGCTCACTTTTACCCCCCCCCCGTGGAAACTATGGCGAGGAAAAGAAGTTTGTCATGAGAAACTTGGAAATTTCATCTTTGTGTTAACGAAACTTGTGTTATTAACCAGGTGCCGGGAGAGTAAATGGATCTTTGTAATTATGACGCGAATGGAGAGGTGCTGTCTGAGGAGACTGCAGTCCTTTGCCGGAGGTTTGAGTAGTTTGAAGGTTGGTGGAATACAGAGGATAGATGGCAGTGGTATCTAACAGATGAAAGAGAAAAAGGAAATCATAAAAAATTTGTTGAGGATGTACGAGAGGCAGTTAAAAATGCTTCATTATTAAAGAGATATTGCGGAATGGCAGTAATCTATAATAATAATAAAATCCGAGACGATCTGATCTTGTTTGTCCTCCTCCGGGTGACAGTAGGGGAGACATGACACAGCCACCCACCCCCTGAAAACCTGTTTGTCCGCCCCAGGTGGGGGCGGGGTAGGTAGGGGAACGGGAGGGTAGGAGAACATCCACCTTCCTCCTGCAAACCTGTTTGTCCTCCAGGATGGGGGCGGGATGGATAGGTAGGGGATCGGGAGGGTAGAGGAGACAGCTTCCCTTGGTCCCAGCGTGCGTAGCGCACGCCATCAAGCTCGTGGTGTGATAGTAGCTGACCAGTGTAAGGTACACTTGAATGTATAGGGAAAGGTCATGCAAGTGAGTGTAAAAGATACGAGGACCTAACGGTACTATGGTGTGGTAATGTTTAAACTCTTAAGAATGGTAAATAACATAAGGGTTAATAAGGACAGAGAATTGTGTGATTAGACAAAGAGAAGGGTGTGTGAACCTAGCGTTTATGTGTCGGCCAGGTGAGAGGTTTAAGGTTAATGGCATGAAGTGATATATGCCACAGAGTGTTAGCGTATGAGGATGTAATGTATAAGGTGTAATTTGTTGGGGGCAAGTGGAAGCTCCCATGATGACATCAAAGCGTGTGTTGGACTATAAACACTTCGAGAATAACTGGTTTGTTGCAAAAGATTATTTTATACAAGTATGAAGTATATTGTGGGATAAAAAAGCGGTCGTGAATAAATCGTACCTTGGTTGAAAGTTGTATGTGATGCAGTTTTAGTTAGTGAGGAGAAGCTGCAATAAATCTAACTATTAAGAGGAGCAAAATACCCGTTAGGTGTAATTTTGTGATAAAACTTGCATAATACTTATCTTAGCTACCATAGCTCGTGGTGTCATGTACCGAGTGTTAATATGATATGATTTTCAGTTCGTATATTTGTTGAATTTTAAGACGACCCTTTGTTAGCACGGACTCTTGCTCTCGGGCATCGCGTAAATTTTCAGTCCATTGCTCTCCGAACCGGAAACTCAGACTAAATATAATAAATAGAATATACAAGTAATGAATTTTTATATTTAAAGTTCTTATAAATGTTGTCTTTGCAATAGAGAATAGCTCCTTCATGGGTAACGTTCACTACGTCCCGCCGTTTAAAGTGCCAGAGGTCATAAATATAAAGGTAGTGCTACCTCAGATTATTATTCCTTTGTCTTTCCACTTCGTATGCTCTGAATTTTTCAACCCTGTTAGATTGTTCCTCCACTGTTCAAATTGGTAGAATTAATTTATTCTGACGAGTAATTATTAAAGAAGTGTTTGTTCTTTGTTCAAAATCCACAATAGAAACGGGTCAAGTTCTTATCGACCGAACCCCCAAACGCTTACGATTCTTGGCGTCAAGGGAGAAACCTACTAGATAATTGAAAGGTGGCTGATTCTGACGTGAAGTTTCTGATTCGAGATTACGTTGTGCCCCAGGGTTTGTAAGGTTTGTATATATTATATATATATATATATATATATATATATATATATATATATATATATATATATATATATATATAGTATTTATATTAGTTAGTGTTTATCATTTTATGAAGCCTGGAACCAAATTAAGAAAGAAATGAAGTTTTTCAGATGCCGTGCCAAGTATTCGATCTCGATTCCTGGGTATCCGAACGAATACTCGTCAGGACATCTGAAAAACTTAATTTCTTTCGTAATTTGGTTCCAGGCTTCGTAGTGACAAGCGTTTCCCAAAAGTAAAGAAATCGAGAAGTTAAGAAGGCATTGTGGTTAATGAATATTAAAAGATTTATCTGGTAAAAAGTGACAAGTAGGTTCTACACACACACACACACACACACACACACACACACACACACACACACACACACACACACATATATATGTGTGTGTGTGTATGTATGTATGTATGTATGTATGTATGTATGTATGTATGTATATATATTGATAGATGTATTTATATATATTTATATATATACATATATTAAATTTTATAAACGAATGTGGCGACAGGGCTTTCATATTTATTGCCTTCGTGGATTGAACTGAAGTAATGACATGGTAAGGTTCTGGCTCATTACTACTTATTAGTTGTGGTAAGGTTCTGGCTCATTACTGCCTATTAGTTGATTACATCATTTCTGGCGAATGAATTAGACAATGGTTGAAGTGATCGGCCTCTTTTCTACAACTTAATTGCCTTCAACGTCACTTTTGTGTGGAATGTTAAATGGAATCATCTTTTATTTCGAGTGAGTACAGTCTCTGCAATCCACCGATCTGCTCCAGTATATATTTTCTTCTTTGATGAGCTCCACTTTTGTCTTTCACGTGTTTCCACGAGAGCCAACTAAGTGGGATTAATATTAATTGAGTCTAATACTCCTGAACATCAGTCTGAAAGTTTCATGGATCAGGAAGAAGAAACGCACATAATTCTCTCTCTCTCACTCTCTGTCATGAGGTGTATAGGGATAGAATTCTTGTCATTATAACTTATTCAATAATATTAGGCATCCCTCCCCCACATAAGTCCACAATTCCGAGTTTGTGTCTTCCCAGTTCCTCATGCATTGGTAGCCAGTCAAATGACCTAAATTTATTTCGTAGAGTAATTCATTATTATGAGTTTATGAAATTTTCCCATTTCACGACACTTGTTTGTGTATTTAAATTGGAGATGCACGAACTTATGTGATTTTCTTTGGGTAGATTGTATTTTTTTTCCATATGTGAGATACTCGTAGACCTTTACTGATATTCCCGTTATTTATTAGAAAGTATTACTGTCAGTTTGATGCCAAATGTATCAACTTGAAGTAAATGACGTTGAATAGCCTGTGTGAAAGTATGTTACCATCATTGCTTTCTAACGGCCAAGTACTTAAAAACATCAGTTCATGTTATTTCTCGTTTTTCAGTCTGGTGTGCATAAGGCTACGCTATTATCCGCTTTTCGGGTAAATAATAAAATCAACTTTTTGCCTGAGAATGAGGCCTCTGAAGTTTATTATCCAGTTCCTGAACTTTGTTATTCAAGTAGTGTTCGTGAAGTTTTCAAGATTGGCACGTGTCCTATTTTGTCACCTCAGTGTGAAAAGAAATCATAACTTTGAATTTCTTTTATGGTATCAAGGCTGTGTCCTCCAGTGTGTGGTATAATGGATCATTCTTTCTTCCGTTCATTTCGGTTTTTTATTTCTTGCGTTTCACATTTCTGCCTCATTTCTTCTTGTGCCAATCTGGATTTCGAATATATGAAAGGGTGGATGTTTTAGGCGACTTAAATGCAAAGATAAGTGTATATTTAAATATATTTATATATATATATGTGTGTGTATTTATGTATATATATATATGTATGCGTATGTATGTATGTATATATATATATATATATATATATATATATATATATATATATATATATATATATATATATATATATATATATATAAGTTTATTCACAGGAAAAATGACAGGCAGAAGTTCAGTACCAAGCGCTTTCACGTTCATTAACGCATCGTCTGGGCACAGACAATGCCTTAATAAACGTGAAAGCGCCTGGTACTGAACTTCTGCCTGTCATTTTGCTGTGATTCGCTTATACTGTACACTGAAGTCACGTGCATCTGCTGTGATTCTTTACATATATATATATATATATATATATATATATATATATATATATATATATATATATATATATATATATATATATATATTATATATATTGTTACGTTGCAGTGTGGTTCACGGTAAAGAGGCAAACTGACGTAATGTCTTGGGTGTTGCTATGGGAGTTGCCACAGGCACAGTGTATAGAAGACGTTCCCTCTTATTCAAGTATCAGGTCCGTTCATATTCCTAAAGCTGTAAAAACAAAATTAAAGATATAACTACCTTTTCCGTGATTTGACTCCACAGTGTTTTCAGTATGCACACCTTCTCGTTCATTCATTTCTTGGCTAAGGTGGTTCCTATTGAATGTCCTTAGAGATGGATTTTCATATCTCTGTGGACTCCTTCGCTGTGTATAACTGTCCTTGGAGAGAAGTTATACATTATTAAAAAAAATAAAAGCAACAGGATGCAGTTGTTTTTCTTTAGCAGAGGATAGAAAGGTCTTAGCAATAGTAGCATGTCTTGGTGCTTTGCAATTTATTCAATTATCTTAATAAGCTGAGAAAAAATCAAATAAAGAAAAGTAATAACATAAAATTAAATAAAGGGGAGTCAAATATATGAAGTAACGAAATGACAAATGCAACGTTAGTTACTTGCAAATAAGACAAATGAAACGTTAATATGAATATAAAACTTTGCGAAACTGGGAATAAAAAACCCGTATCAGATTAGCTGTGTTTCACAAAGTTCAAAAAAATTCCAGTGTTAAAACAAAACAAAATAAATGCATTTATCACTTATTTACTACAGTACAGCTGCAATATCAAAGGTGAACCCTATGTGTAAAAAACTTCCAGAACGTTAGCTGCTGTATAAACCAAAAAAGAACCTTCGTCAGCATCCCTGATCCCTTACACCCTACTGCGCTCACCTTATTTTGCCACGAACTCCGTACTTCCTCGATGTTGAGGCCCGTCCTTTCTATTAGCTCTTTTCCGAACATCTAACCAGCTTGTCTAGGCCTTTGTCCCATTCTTCCTGACACCTCCTAATTGTGCAGTTTTTTTTCCTCGGTATGACCACACCATTTGAAAACATTTTTGTCTGTCCTTTCACGCTTTTGCAGATCTCCACATTTCTTAAGCTTTCAACCTTTCCTCCTTCATCATGCATACCATGCAGACAGTTAATCTTGGCAGCTTCACCTTTATTTTTCAATTCACATTCGACAACACTGTCTCACATTCATGAAGGAGAACTGGGTCAAATATTTATTCATATATTCAACTTTGGCTTCCAAAAACACTCCAAATGTGCTCCAAGTGTCCTCCAAAAGTTTTTTAAACATTCTTCTACCTTCTTTCCATTTTTCCCATCGTATCTTTTCATTTTCTGCATGTAAATGTGACATAGTAGAGAAAACTTACACAATTTGTCTCTGACTAAGAGGATGAATATGAACGGGTAAATATTTTGTTGTTCTCTCTTTCTCATTTAAATGTTTTTCCGTTCGAAGAATGAAAAATGAGGAATTTTACAGTGGAGATCGTATATTTTATCCTGTCTGATTTCAGTCATACTATGTAACTGTAATATGACTTTTGGCGCAAGCAAAAGTCGAAACATTACTATTGAATTTGTTGAAAAGCTAGGATCAAACTTCTTGAACTTGCAAGGTATTTCAGCTTTTCCTCATCCAGTCTTGGAGCATCCTGGCAGGCTGAAGATATGAGAAATCAGCAAGGAAATGGGCGTGATGGATGCGCATATCCGTCTATTGATACGGCAGCTTCCAAGGAAGAGACTGAAAAAGGCAGGAATTGATCCCTCGAGATAAGCTGGGATTGACTTTCTCTTCCCTCGTGTTGGTTAGGTGGTGAATGGGTTTTATCCAAAGCTCAGGGCAATGAAAAAGTGGATTTAGTCTCCTGCATTTTGTATTAAGAGACTCTCTCTCTCTCTCTCTCTCTCTCTCTCTCTGTGTAAGTTTTTTGGTAATGACGATTAGTTATCTTTTTCCAAGGCTATTGATACTGTGTATTTAGAAGATTTTTTTGTCTAAGATTGTTTTCATATCTCTGGTATATTTTGATCGCTCGTTTGATTGCCCGGCTGTAACAGGAATATTGAAATAGGGGATGCAAAGAGAAGCGCAATAGAGAAAAGACATAAAGGCTAACCCGACTTGCTTTTTTTATAGCCACTAAAAGTTACAGCTCTCTAAACTTGCACTGACGTTTTCATTTAGAATTTATGGATCCTCTCACCACTCCAATATATTTTATACGATTGTTTGCTTGTGGAGTGACTATTTCGTGTAAAACAAATTTTTTTAATAAATATTTCGAGACTTGACGTTTTATTACGGCAAAGTCAGTTCAAAAATTATTATAAAAAACCTGTTGGGTATTGACTGGTTTTTCACGTGGAGAAGAATCACAGAACTGTACAAGTAAATAGATGAGAAATCACATACACGCTGTTTAGTGTACAATCGTCACTTTTTTAGAATTGTCCTTTACAAACTGTCAGTACATAGAATCATACTTCTCAGCAAAGAAGCAATAAATAAGTTGCTGTGGATTATATCTTACCCACACTCGTCGTTCAGCTCATATCAGATAACTAAGAAACTTATTCCTCAGTACTGCAGTACCTACAGGCCAGTTTCTACTCTCCCTGTGCTCTCCAAAGTTGCAGAAAAACCAAAGCTCTGTTGCCAAAGGTGCCGAAAGAGATAAGTCATCTTTCTTCCCAAGACAAGTTAGACTGAATCATGTGGTGTGGACTAGATGTATGTGACAGGGAGATTTTAAATCACGTTTTAAACATGTCGCCTGATTCCCCTCTGAGAGTGAGCCATACGTATCTCCGACATTGCACAATGTATGTAGCAAATAGTCTGCGACGGTGTTTATGACGTACTTAGCTGTGGAAGCTCTTTTTGGTAGAGCATATGAGGGACATTGTGTGTAAATATAGGTAAATTTCTGCTTTATTGTTTATGTAAAAGGACGTTAAAGTATTGGATGGAAGGGGTTGAGGAAGAGGTGGAGTGTTGTGTGACTTTCGTTTCTTTTCCGGAAGTTTTGTTTTTAAGAATAGCACCAACCACATTTCCCTGTTTTGTTGAAATCGCTGTGTATCTCAGAACAGGAAATTGATGTAGTTGTTAGTAATGCGGTGATTTCAGCAATGTGCGGTATACGAGCACATATGAATATTTCGATAATATGAATTTTTATAATAGCCTGAAGTCATTATGTGATAAGGTATGTAGAACTCTTTATTGAATTTAGTTTATTTTAACTGTATTGTATTTCCCTATCAGAGACTAAAATATGCGGTGTGAAAGTAAATAAGTGAATTAATAAAAAATGGATTTGTAGAATTCTTAGCAAAACTCTCAACTTTTCCTGTTTACAAACGGGAAATTTTATATCATCAAAATAAAAACAATGAGAATTCATGTTCTTTTTTCAGTTGCTTTTGTAACCGTTTTAAATTTTGTGAAAATTAGCTTAGTGAGCTGTTACATTTATGGAAATCTGTTATTTTATTGATATCTTGATCTTTTAAGTGGGACATTACATAAACAATTTAAGTTTTCCATTTATGTGTGGGTATTGATTTCTTCATTGTTTATACACAAACTGATTGAGATTTCACGGTATGCACGAACAGATTTCCTTATACCTCTCAACAAAATGTGTTACTCAGAAGGGAAATTTAATGTAGCTCTGAGGATTACTTCTAACGAGCCACAACTAGAGGCGAGCTACTATTACAGGCGCAAAATGCGGGTCTGTTGATCGATCGTTGGAGCCATTTTAACCATAGTAATTTTTAGCATTTTAGTTATGCTTTTATTTTTGGATGCTTTTCATTCTAGCATTTATTGTAATGAAACTGATATTCTGTCAGTCTCAGGTTTATTTTTAACGATTTTAATTACTTTACCTTGTATAGTGCAGGAAATAGATGTCATTTAAGGGGTTCTAAATGAAGTAAGTTGAACCATTTGCAAAAGTGTTTGCAGTCAGCATGCAATAGTTCTTACACTTTCTTCCTTAAGAAATTTATTGCAAGTGAACGAACACAACACTTTTGATTGAGAAAGTTTGTTTGCTATGCAAAGGTATAGTTACCAAAAATCCTTCCCCCCCCCCTCCCCCTTCCAACAATGACATCTTTAAATTTATGTTTGCTCCAGGGTGACGAATATAGGAAGCTGCTCTAAGTTGTATTTGTTGCTGAAAGTTGCATTTACAGCTAAAAGGATTATCCGGAAAGTTTTATTTGAACTTTAAATGCTAGTTTCTCTTACAATTAAAAACAAGGGGACAACATTTTAAATGCTAGTTTCTCTTACAATTAAAAACAAGGGGACATTTTTATTCATCTACCAAAAGGTCTTGACATATGTTAAGCACGAAGGGCATTGCTTAAGGCATTTCAGTTTTTCTTTTGATACGTAGCCTCTGGAGAAACTTGATGAAGTGATGGTCAGTCGTTATCTCTGTTGCTCGAAGGGGAGAAAAGTCAAGATTTCCAACATTGATATGTGTTCATATTGCCGACCTTATTCATTTTTTGGACTAGGGTAATGCTTATTTTCTTTTAAAGGATGAGGTCATAGGGAACATTCGGTTTCTAAGAAACTTGTCTTCTACCAAGGGAAAACAAACTGTGTGGTTTTTTCAATAGGTTTTTCGAGACTCAGTCTAAGGCCAGCTTCAAATTTATTTTTCATGAGTAGCTCAGTGTGAATTCTTATCAGTTACAATGTTATTTCAGTCTGATATCGTCAGCAGATTTGAGATGCTGTGAATTGCACATCACCTTTAACTGCTAATTTAGATTAACTTTAGACAAGGAATGGAATTAACCCAAGGTCAACGTAACCTTTAATTACAATGATTGCAGTAATTTAACTTACTGTCGTAATGGGAAACATAGACAGAAAACAAAACAAAAAAATTCCGCTTTGTTGCAGTATTTAAGGCACTGGCTAGTGGGTGGGCTTGATTATGACAATCAACTAGTTTCCAATTTACAGTGATATTCGTAATATCTTTCTAGGCAGTCAGGGGTTAGGGTTTAGCGAACGGGAAATGAAAAACGACCCTTGTAGGCTTAAGCGAAGTAGGAAGTGGAGGGAAAGAATCAAGTGCATCAGAACCGTGATTGGAATTAATTACGTAAAAGACAGTGCATTAATAAGGATTTCCTACTAGTTTCTTCTGGGTTACGTTGAACGGTCGCCAACCGAAGAAGGGCGGTGTATCTTCCGATAGGCATAGTTTGCGGCATGCTACTCGGTAAGGCTCGGTTAGCAGCACTGCTGTCTTAAGACCCTTGGCTTCCATCTTCAGTCTTTAATGTGAGAGAAATTGAGTAGTAGTAAGAAAGGATCTGTGCTTTTTTAAGGAGTCACTTGGTCGTACTCTTTATTTGCCAGTGGGCTTAAGAGGCAAGGGGGAAAAGATTCAGGCTGCTCGAAGGAACTTACTGTATGTAGGATTTGAATACTGACCTGTATTAAAATAAGCCATAGGGCTTTAAGCATAAACAAGAGATGCTGAAGAACTACGGTGAAAGGAGAGAGAAGATGGCGAGAAAGACTTACTTTCAAGACATAGAAAATTAATCAAAAGAGTAACATTAATTTTTGTACTTTCAAGACATAGAAAATTAATCAAAAGAGTAACATTAATTTTTGTACGTATATTGGCTGTCTGGAAGCAAGCCTAGATCCCAGGAATTCAGGTTTTCCACACCTTTATAGAGAAGCATCTAGGGAAAGACGACGGGCTGGTAAATGTTGCAGTGAGTATTCATTCAAACATTCGGCACTATCTGTATCCTGCTGACATTCGGTCATCTTTCTTGTGTTTATATTACAGAATGACAGAAATGTTATTAGAATTTGTTTTGATTTATCTTTATTGATTAACTTTTGCAGGTGAGTGTATACATTACTGTAGATTTTATATGCTGGTTTTTCTTTATTGAATGACTTTTGCAAGTGAGTGTATACATTACTATTCGCGCTTGTTAATAGTTGTTATTATATTGAAATATCTTTGAATATTATTATTATTATTATTATTATTATTATTATTATTATTATTATTATTATTATTATTTTCGGAATCGCTTGTGTTTGGAATAGGACATAAAGAAACGTCTTGACTTCAAAGGCTGGAACGTTTTCTAGAATTATAAGGAGAGCCGTGGAAACGAAATGCTTTTCCATCTTCATCTCCCATTTTCGTAAATCATCAAAGAATGTCATTTCTTCTGATGTCCGGACGTAGATGCTCTTATTGGATTGTTTTGAATCAAAGTCTGGAAAGGTATCTGTTTTTCAAGGAAGATATGACTATGCGATGGATGCTGTTTTTTGTTTTATGTTGTTACCTCGGAAAATGAAGGAATGCTTCCTCCTCTCTCTCTCTCTCTCTCTCTCTCTCTCTCTCTCTCTCTCTCCAAAGCCAAAAAAAAAAAATCGTGAAAGTTTTTTATAAGCTGCAAATTATAAAATGTATCAGAAATAAAAGGAAATAGTGGAATTACTCCTTTTATTTGGAGATTATTGTCTCCAAATGAGTTGTCATTGAAACGCTGTAATTTTTTTTTCCTTGATAGCAAAAAGGCTTGTCTTAAGTCTTCAGTTGCATATAGTTATTTTTAGAGCTAACTTTGGAGGATTTAGTGTAATGGTGACAGAATACATGATGTGCTAAGCCATCGTGTGTTCTGTCACCATTACACTAAATCCGGATTAGTGGTATTCATTAGCTTGCGTTTTATGCTTTGTAGCCTCAAAAGAAGTGTGTTGAAAAGAAACAACATTGGCACATGCTATTTATGTCTGTAGTGTGAACTTATATAATATATATGTATATATATATGTGTGTGTGTGTTATATATATATATATATATATATATATATATATATATATATATATATATATATATACACATACATACGGGTGTATATGTATATACTGTATATATATGTTGTGTGTATGTAATATACAAATTTATATGTACATATGCTTATATATATATAATCGCACGCACTTCTTTCAGGGTGGATAAAGTTTCACAGAAAGTTTCTTCGGCGCAGTCGAGTTTTCTGTACAACGTATAATGCCAAGGCCACTGAAAATCTTTCGGTGGTCCCGATAATGCTGTATGAGCCGCGGCCCATGAAACTTTCAGCCAAGACCCGGTGGTGACCTGTCCTATAGCGTTGCCAGACGCACGAATATGGCTAACTTTTAACCTTAAATAAAATAAAAACTACTGAGGCTGGAGGGCTGCAATTTGGTATGTTTGATGATTGGAGGGTGGATGATCAACATACCAATTTGCAACCCTCTAGCCTCCGTATTTTTTAAGATCTGAGGGCGGACAGAAAAAGTGCGGACGGACAGGCAAAGCCATCTCAATAGTTTTCCCTTACAGAAAACTAAAACGGAAAAAAGTCCGATGATGGATGCAAAGGAATATGCATTTTCGTGCTGATGTAGGACCCATGTGTTGGGCGGAAGTTAGCAGCATTGAAACCCATGAAGAATGTTAAGCAAGCGCTATATGTGATCAAGTGATTGTCCAATGGCCCGAAATTGTACCAACAAACCCTAAATTGTCCCGATTCATATGTAAATTTAAGCAAGTGTTTCTCCTTATAAAGCTTGGAAATGAGGACTCAGTTAGTCATTTTGAAACTCAAAAGCTGAGCGTATAGGCTTGGCCGAATAGGGCTTTCTGGTCTGGTGAGCTAGTGTGGCCAAACAGTCCCAAATTCAATTTTAAGTTTCCTCGTTTATAAAAACTAAAAGTGCTTCGAAGTTGCAACACGGTGTATAGCATAAAGAACAGGAGAGCATCAGTCCCAAAGATTCCAATATATTGTTTATGTAAATGATTAACTGTTATGCCAATGACAAAAAGAGATTGTTTTTAGTATGTAAATGTTTTTAGTATGTAAACGTGACTAATTTCAGTCAGAAGTAAATAAGTGTTTAACGTTGTTTTAGCCTTCTAGCCGATCTTGGAGACGCTTATACTGTAAGTGCATTTGGTAATCAAAAATTATATTTAATTTATCAGTAATTTCTGAGTGAAAGTGAAAGTATTCTGTAACATTTAGGTCACAACGCAGCATAACACGTGCTTACAGTGGCACATAGGTTATGTATTCCGTAATCTCTGGTTGGACGTAGGTTTTTAGAAAAGTGGCTACTTTATCTTACTGCAGTTTCTTTAATTGGTTCTTCTCATAGCGTTACCTCCGTCTGTTCGCTAGTGTTTAGAAATGTAACTTGCGATTGAAAAGCAGAAAAGCTGTTCCTTCTTTAAGCAGGACCTTTAATGGGGTAGAAGAGAACTCTGCCTGCTGAATGTGTAGCAGTAAGGGAAGGAATTATGGAGAAAACCCAAGGACTCTTTTAGGGCTGAAGGTCCTTTGCTTCTCAAAAGCTTTAGTAGCTACCCTTTACGGTGTTAGGCGTGTATTTAATTCTTTCCTCTCTCTTCTGCCTTTTACACTTTTTGCATGAGTTTCCCTCAGGCCTATGTCATCATCTGCGCTCCATTCTCCAAGATCTTGTGGCTCTTTCTATATTTTTCTGTTCGGTATTTACTGATATTCTAATATTGTTTTATCACAAAGAAGAAAGTACCTATGTAACCTAGTATGTAGAGATATAACCAAGGCATTTGACAAAGTATGGATGCAAGGACTTCAATACAAAATATTACACATCAGCCTTCCAGGCATTTTTGAGAAAATGCTATGCAACGTCATTAAAGATCGAACGGCAGCAATTAAGTCACAAAATTAAATAAGAAATCCATTCCCGTTACTAAGTGGAGTCCCACAAGGATCTGTACTAAGTCCAACATTATTCATATTATATATATATATATATACATCAGATATGACTTCACCACCAGAGTACTGTACTGATGTGTGCTTTGCAGATGATATAACTCAAATAGTTATACACGCAGAAAAACGTGCACGAAGAAGGGACCCAACCTTGAAAAGACAAGTAGCACAAAAAAAATGGACCAAATTGAAGAAATAAATCAATTTGAAAAGAAGCGGAAGATAAAAACAAATAAATCTAAATTCCAACTAGTATCAGTATCTGCATATAAACTTGCACAAATAATGTAAGATCAACAACAAGTGAATTTTACTAAAAGCACAAGAATGCTAGGAATGCAATTCGGACAAAGAGGAATATCAAGACATGTAAGAGAAAGACTAAGAATAGCAAGAACACAAAATACAAAGCTAAAAAGGTTTAGGAATTTTAGCACAGATATTGAAATCCATTGCTATAAAAGCCTAATAAGACCAATTATGGAATATCCACCAATACCCACGTGTTCTGCATCGACTTTCAATATAAGGGCATTACAAAAATTCCAAAATAAGATACTAAGGTCCGCAGTGAGAAACAATCAAGGTGATGATGATCTGAATATAGAACAAATACACAAAAACTACAAAGTAGAACCAATTAATCTGAGAATGTATAGACTGGCAACCAAAATATGGAGTAAACTAGTCCAATGCAGTGGAGAATTAACGGAGGAAATGGAAGCCCAAGAAGGAAAACTACCCAAACAACACAGACCACAGATGGTGGAGAAGAGTATCTTCATATATTGATTGTGATGAACCTCAGCCATTATGGTACTAAGAAATGAAATGTCTTGTGAAAAACATAATTTATAGAATTTACTATGTAAATATATTGCAAAATCATTATTATAACAGTTAATATTAAGGCTAAAACAAGAAAAATTGCAGATTTATCTAAATAGAATTATAGTATTAAGAAATAAAATTTAAAATACATAATCTGTACAATTCATTGTGTTAATATACCGCAAAATCATCATTATAATATGTTAGTATTAAGGCCATGGTAAGAAAAATTATAACTTTATCAAAATAAAATTGTGGCTAACCCACACTGGACATTACTCTAATACTTAACTTTCTTATCTATTCCCTACCATGGTTAGCTAGCTAGCTGTCCTCATTTTTCTTTTACCCATCTTACCTGTCGGCTAAAAAAAAAAATCCTCTCCTCTTCTTATTATTTGAGATATGGACTCAGCATCTCTCAGCAATCTCGTCATTATTTAATAATAATCCTCCCAGCGGACTTTCCCTATGAAAATCAACATTTCTTTGGTCATATCTCCTTAAATTTCATCAGTTTCTTTTTAGAATTTGTGCTGCGTTGACTGATAGGATACCCATAATAATAATAATAATAATAATAATAATAATAATAATAATAATAATAATAATAATAATAATAATAATAATTAATAATCCTCTCATTTTATTTAGGCTATTGCTACTTCTGTTCTCACAGTCATCTGAATGCAGTGGGTCGCTAAGGCATCAGATACGTTTTATTTCCGCCCTTGATATCACTATGTTGTCCGCCATTTTCATGTCTTCCATGTTCTTTTACATTTTGGACATCGAAATTCCTTCACGCCATTATGAGGAGGAGACCTTTAGCTTTGGAAGGCAGCCCTTCTAAGAGGAGGTTACTCTGAATACAAACCTTTTTCTCCAACCCTGGACTGTGCCATATCCATTGTACCGAGGCCTTCCATGGTCTTGGGTTTGAGTTCCCTTGCTTGAGTGTACAGTCAAGGAATTATCCTCTAATTTTTAACTTTACAGTTTTTTGTAAAAGTCTGTAGAACAACCTGATGAAAAAACAAAAGTTGCTTGGTGGATTATAAGGAAAGCGCCTTCTTCTTTACCTGATGTTTTCCTTCTTGGCTTTTCATAATTTCTAAATCCATCCGACCTCCCCCCGTGTTTGTGGCAAACCTGGAGGGGTTCTTTTATACCTTACAAAGGGTGCCGGCTCCAGCTTGTCGACTAGTTGCTTCGGCGACTTTTTCAGTGACATATGATCAGGTTCATTTATGGTTTCAATGTAAATTTTGTAAATAATGTAAATACTGTTGTTGTTGATTGTATTATGGTTTATTGTTCTGTTGATTTTTATTTTGTTGCTGATGTCATGAGTCTGTTTATTAGTTTTGCTACTAATTTTGTTATTAATTTTAATTTTAAAATTAATATGAATTGGGTTCATCTTGTGAATATTAATAATAGATAATAGAATTTTGTATTTCTTGTTACCTTTAGTCGCAATATTTATTACATTCTATTCTATACATGGTATTACTATCGCCCCGCAACTCTCTTCCATTATCCACACGACTACTTTCCATCCTGCCTTTTTCGAATCCTCTCTTCCATCTTGTAAATATTTCTGAGACCTCTTCCTTTAATTGAATGTTAACTCGAAGTTATCGAAAAATAGCAAACCCCCAGGGCTCAAGCTACAATATTTATATATATATATATATATATATATATATATATATATATATATATATATATATATATATATATATATATATATATATTATATACATATATAAATACACACATATACAAATACATGTAGTTTGTAGGATTTTGTTATATTTGGATAACTTTCAGTTACCAGTCAGTCAAAGGAAAAGGTCTCAAGAATGTTTACAAGAACTGATTCAAAAAAGGCAATATGGAAAGTAGCCATGTGGATAATGGAAGAGAGTTGTAGGAGCGATTGTTATATCATGTATAGAATGTAATAAATACACACACACCACACACACACACACACACACACACACACACACACACATACACACACATATATATATATATATATATATATATATATATATATATATATATATATATATATATATATATATATATATATGTACATACATGCATACATACATAATACATATATATAATTATGGAAGTAGCAGAGCTGTAGTAGAATATTCTCATTCATTTTATAACTGGGCATTATTATTATTATTATAGAACCCTCTACCAGAGCTTACGGCAATCTCCATGCGACGCGCTTACTTCACCAAATGTAAAGCAGTCTGTCTGATACTTCAGCAGGATTGAGATGGAACTACAACCTTTTAAGCCCGTGTCTTCCCCTCCATCTCTGTTCGCGTCGAGGTCTGTTTTTTTCCCCGAGTTTCCATATGAACGTTGATGGTTGGATAGACGGGGAAGTTGTAAGGACGATTGGAGAAGCGAGACTGTTGGAACAGTGAAGCTCTTGTAGCATTAACGTAAGGTGTTATTAATCTTACTGTTTGCGGAAATTTATCATGCTCTCTCTCTCTGTATGTCTGATTGTCTTTCTTTGTCTCTCTCTCTCTCTCTCTCTCTCTCTCTCTCTCTCTGTATGTGTGATTGTCTTTCTTTGTCATGTTATTTTGCTACTCCATTGTCTTGTGCAGTCAGTTTACTGTATATGTTTATAATATATTTTATTTGTCTTAATACATCTATTATACATATACAGTATATACACACACACACATACATATATATATATATATATATATATATATATATATATATATATATATATATATATATATATATATAAATTTATGTTTCTTGTCCCATTCTTGTTTATCCTCCTTTTTAGTTTTCTGTAAAAGGAAACTATTGTACCGGCTTTGTCTGTCCGTCTGCACTTTATTCTGTCCTCACTTTTTTTCTGTCCGCCCTCAGATCTTAAAAACTTCTGAGGCTATAGGGCTGCAAATTAGTATGTTGATCATCAACCCGCCAATCCTTAAACATACCAAATTGCAGCCCTCTAACATCAGTAGTTTTTATTTTATTTAAGGTTCAATTTAGCCATAATCGTGCATCTGGCAACGATATAGGATATGCCACCACCTGGCCGTGGTTAAAGTTTCATGGGTCGCGGCTCATACAGCATTATACCGTGACCACTGAAAGATAGATCTGCTTTCGGTGGCCTTGATTATACGCTGTAGCCGCTATACAGAAAACTCAGTTGTGCCAAAGAAACTTCGGCGCATTTTTTACTTGTTTTTTTTATCGTATTTACTAAAAAATGTTGAATGGCTCATCACTCTGGAAGTCGTATATTCTCTCTCTCTCTCTCTCTCTCTCTCTCTCTCTCTCTCTCTCTCTCTCTCTCTCTCTCTCCCATTGATCTCCCCGTCTTCACTGCAAAGCCAGTCTCTGATGTATTCTGTCTCTTACTTTCTGTCGTCGTCGTCTCGTCTGGGAGAAAGATTTTCGTCATGGGGTGACTTTTCTCAGTGGAAGTTACCTTCGAAAAGGTTCTTACGTCGGCGCGCGGCCTACTTACTTACTCTCATTTATTTTTAAAATATGCATTTCTAACACTTTATTTAGTTCTCAACAAAGATAAGGAAAAGATTGTAATATATTTTATTCTAAGGCTGGCTAGAATTGTTTTCCTCAGATGTTATGATTTTATGACATAAAAATGCGGATAGTGTCATTTGTTAAACATAAGGAAAAATACACGTATTGTTTATGGAAATCAAACTGTGAATGTCTTAAGGGATTGTTGACCCTATTCCCTATGCAGCGGCAACTGTCTATTTCGTGGGCTATTTTACAATCTTGTGTCGCTCGCGTCCTACTGCTGAAGCTCTTGCATCCATCCAGGATTCTTGACATTCTCGCGGAATTCATTAATAGTTAAAGAAAACGTCAAGGGAGGCACTTTTTTGGTATCTCGCCTGCGGCCGCTTCGGCTTTGTGTTGTGCCAACCCGAGTTTAGCTGTTGGTGCCAAGTGAGCAATGTTTTCCGTTGCCGACCCCCTGGCCTAATTCTTACCCATCTCAAAGGATTAACCATTGTGATTAAAAAGTATTTTCAGAAGAATAATCCTTAAGTGTTTCTCCAGAGCAGTTAGTGTTTTATGAGATTCGTTGTTCTTGGAAAAATGATAAAAATTTTGTCACCTAAACGTAGATCAGAGGAAACATTATCTGCCTAATTTATTATTATTATTATTATTATTATTATTATTATTATTATTATTATTAGAAGGAAGCAGACCTTCTCTGAAGCATGTCCTGTTAAAAAGATAGCTGCATTGTGCAAATCATTCATATAATTGAGTCTTCTCAATTTTTCTTAGGACCAGCTTCCCTTCCACGTTAATATTGGTCAACAAATGACCAATGTTCGTATATCTTTGCCGAAATATGAGGTTTGGTCAGTTGTTCAATATAAGATAAATTTTTACAATACCACCATCTTTTTAACAGGATATTATTATTATTATTATTATTATTATTATTATTATTATTATTATTATTATTATTGTCCATCACAGTCATCCTATTCGACTGGGTGGTGTTTATTTGGTGATGTTCCGGTTTGCATCCTGCCTCCTTAGGAGTCCATCACTTTTCTCACCATGCGCGTTGTTTCTAATAGCACACTGTTCTCCATGAGTCCTGGAGCTACTTCGGCTTTTAGTTTTTCCAGGTTCCTTTTCAGGGGTCTTGGGATCGTGCCTAGTGTTCCTATGATTATGGGTACAATTCCCGGTGGCATATCCCATATCCTTCTTATTTCTATTTTCAGGTCTTGATACTTATAAATTTTTTTTTCTTTCTCTTTTACTCAAGTGTCCCATGGTATTGTGATATCAGTGATTGATACTTTCTTCTTGATTTTATCAATCAGTGTCACGTCAGGTCTGTTGTCACGTATCACCCTATCTGTTCTGATACCATAGTCCCAGAGGATCTTTGCCTGATCGTTTTTTATCACTCCCTCAGGTTGATGTTCGTACCACTCATTACTGCAAGCTAGCTGGTGTTTCTTGCACAGGCTCCAGTGGAGGGCTTTTGCTACTGAATCATACCTCTGTTTGTACTGGTTCTGTGCAAGCCCCGAACGTTCGCTTGCTATGTGGTTATTATTATTATTATTATTATTATTATTATTATTATTATTATTATTATTATTATTATCGTGGTGCCAGGTTCCAGGTTGCCTCCTGCTTCCGTAGGAGTCGATCACTTTATTTCCTTAATTTGTGAGCTCTTTCTGGTAGCACGCTGTTCTGCGTGAGTCCTGTGGCCACTTCTTATCCCCTAGCCTTCTCAGTTCAGTCCGCAGATTTTAGTCCTTTACTGTTTTCTCCGTTTCTCCTCCACACTGGAGTTCCCACGGTACTGCTACATCTATGAGTGATGCGATGCGAGTACTTTGCTTATGGTTTTGTCGATCGTGGCTCGGTGTGGTCGATGCGTCTGTCCTGATAATGTAGTCCCAGAGTAATTTTCCTTGGTTATTTTTTGCAGGCTCCAGTGGAGGGCTCTTTCAGATACGTCATGTTTCTTTTTATACTGGGTCTGTGCTAGTGCTGGACATTCGCTTGCATTGTGGTTTTTAGTCTCTTACAATACATTTCCTACACTTGATATTATTATGTCTATACATTTATATGGAAACAGCCAAATGTCATGAGATTCTTACACGTTTCCACGGCATACAAATATGAAGATCTTGGTTATGGGTTAAAAGATGTATGGACTAGTCGTAACCTACCAGCTATTTCCCCTGTTGACGTGTATAGTATGTGAATTGTTGCCTTCCCCACCTAAATTGGAAAATCATGTAGTTCACCCAAGTTTGGATGTCTCTGTCAGTCTGTTTACGAAAAGATATTGATTATACCAGTTCACTTCTCTGCTAAAGAGAAGGTGACATAGTGTTCATATTAATTGGAATCTGGAAGAGTATGTAGGATTTCCGTGATTTATTTTGTTTTCGTTTCATTTATTACAGCCTTAAAAAACAGAAGTCCTATTAGCCTAGGCAATAGTATTAAAAACTTCTCATATGAAGCGTCACGTAATAATTCTTTATGTATAAAGAATTTACGTTCGTGTTGAGACAGAAACTTACCCTGAAGAGCGTTTCTCTGAGATTGAAGCAGATCATTTCAAACTAGGTATATTGGTGGCCAAATGTCACCTTGATTTTTGTGTTGTTCCAGCGCGTTCTATAATCTCACCCTCTAACGAGGTGACCAAATATATTTTGCCGTGAACTCTGACCTTGAAATTCTGTGTTGTTAGACGTTTCCGGACAATTTGCTCTGGTCTCTCTTTTGTGTTAGGGTTAGAACGGCAATGTTCTGAATCTTGGAGTGGAAAGACGAAACATTGTTATTAATTTACATGTCATTTTGATACTCTGAGCCCCGTTTGTGGTGTTTAATTACTAATGGCTTGTCTTTCCGCGAAGTGATGAATTAAGTTATTTTAATGAAAAGCTTTCACTTTCACACTTGTTATTTTAATGAAAAGTTTTCACTTTCAAACTTATTTACATTGTACTTCACGTTGTTTAACTGTGCTTAATTTTCCCAAATATGACTATTTTATATATTGTACTTGTTTACGCAAATTTCAGTTTCAACCACAGTTTTGGTAATGAATCTTGTTTGAATGTCATGTTGCAACGAGCTTTCCCGGCATTGTTATGTTCTTTAAATCGGCGTTAACATGTATTCAGAATCGATGAACAAATAGTCAATAAAATTGTTTTCATGCGGAATTCTGTGTAATCATTAGAACATTGTTGATAACAACCCACTAATTGATAAGCTTAACATTGTGACGTACGCACCGAAGGACAACATAGCACGAAAGCCTTTCAGATGAATCAGACTTTCGATTTATGTATATTTCTTATCAAGTCGCTGTCAACCGTTTGTGTAGTTTGATGGAACAATGCTAATGAGCAGGCCTTACGGCGTGGTGATACACCGAGATAGCCTTAAACACTTGCGGAAACCTTAATTGTGTACTCTCCACAAAATATCTCCTTCGGCTTCCCCAATCATATGTTACGCTTTAAAAGGGTTTACGTTGTTATTATTAGATACCATCCCGAACGGCTCATAAATGCCCTCTTGTGCCCGCAATATTCAGTATTATCAGTACTCAATCCTTCACCTCTAGGCCGGCTTAAGGTTCCTCGGGGTATCAGTAGTTCGGTTGAGAAATTAGTTTTTTTTTTTTTTTTTTTTTTTTTAGCAATTTTCGGAAGTCACTTCTAAATTACGTTGTCCCGGGCCATTGGCACATATTAACCGGTCGCCTTTGTTTAGTCGAATATATATATATATATATATATATATATATATATATATATATATATATATATATATATATATATATATATATATATATATATTATACTGTATATATATAATGTATATAATATATATACCATATATATAATGTATATAATATAAACATTGTGATTATGGGACCCGGGTTCGTTTCCCGCTACCAGACATCATAATATCTTCATATTTCTTGCACTTGGATCTTGAGGCTTTGCAGTGACAAGCGTATCAAAAAAAGCACGAAGAATTCGAGAAGTCAAGGGGGCATTGTGGCTATTACAATTACATATGTATCTGGTAAAAGTGACCAGTAGATTCTACATTATATATATATATATATATATATATATATATATATATATATATATATATATATATATATATATATATATAATCCAATATAAAGAGGAAGACGAAAAGTAGGAGATGCATAATTCCGCTTGTTCCTTGCTAACTTACGTTTTAAAGCATGGCTTCATCATCATAGCTAAAATACGAAAAAATTTCACCACTGAAAAGAACTCGGTGAAGACAACATTAAAATGAAGTAACGTCAGAGTTTTAAACTGATAACAGAAATATATGTCCAATACCAACCCATCGCCCGAAAGTATGGACACCAGGTGACCAAGAATGACACTCAAGAATCAGCAGTCATTTTAATCTCCAAACAGAGGGGTAACAGAAACCTGTTCGCTAGTACAAATGTAAGCCTTGCATCTTTACGATGATTTTAAAATCATAGAGCATGATAAAACCTTATCCTGGAATTCTTAACCAGAATTCTTAACCATGATACAACTGGGTTCCAGACTAAACAGTCCGACTTCTGCCCGTTTGTTTGTAGTTTAAAATGGTTATTTTATTGAGTGCTGGTCTTTGTCACTCACTATTCAGTTTATGTATTTAATCTAATTTCATTTTATTGTTGTAACGTAATTATTTTCATTGGTTTTCATTGCTGTATTTTTCTGTAATTCAGCCGCAATGATGAAGCCGTGCTTTAAACCGTTGCCCAAGAAAAAGTAAAACTGTGCATCGCCATTACATACATTTATACACTTGGATACAAACATATATCCATATATATAATTTTTCAGATTTTTACTTTTCAGTAATGTCCCTTTATCTTCAGCTGTTTGTCATCAGCTGCTGTGGATGGGAAATTCATTCAGCCTTTGGACACGCAGTCGAGGAAACTGTCGAAACTTGTAGGTTTGAGAAATTGTGTTAGGTCGATCTGGACAGGTGTTTCTGTGGTACTCGTCACCGTCTGTATCCCCGGGGAACTCTGCTATAAAATACTCTGTCAGCCACGGGTAACGGTGGGCCAGGGGCTTTTATGGTAGTTTTTGTTTTCTAAGGACAGTGCCCTTGGGGACAATTAAGGAACCGCAGAGGAATCTTGATTAGGTTTCCCCTTAGTAAATTGATGGCTTGTAATTGTATGGAGTTTTGCTGGGATAAGTTTATACAATGTCTTTCAATAGATGGTTTGAGTGACTGTGTCTTTGAAAGCTTATTTGATTGCTATCACATATAAATATCAATTAAGAGAGTGGCTTCCCTATTTGCACAGTGTAGTGTAACTTTAAAAAATTTAAGAATCTAATTGTGGTGCGTAAATGTAAGATTTCTTTAAAAAAATGTTCTAGTTTAATTCTTGATAGTTTCTCAGAAATTGTCATCATTAGATTTTGAATGTTCTCTTTTGCATTTTGTTTGATGACTCGTGTTCCCATGGAAATGTTTTACACGTGACGAAAGCTATCTGCTTTGGGATTGGAATTTGCACTGATCTGTTCCTGTCAGTGAAGTATCATTCCTCCGAGCGGTAGAAAAAGTTTCTTAAAGGGGGAGGAAGCAATCATTTATCTTTTGTGCTTTTCATGTTGTTTCCTGTGGAAAATGAATCTGTGTACTATATGCCTGTATTGTCCAGTCATTTATACTGGAACTGAATGCGAGTACTAACAAGCATTAAACCCCTCTTTTTGTTTATTTGTCACAACAGTATTGAAACACACACAAGCCTGTGTGTTCGTTTGTATACTGAATTGTTAATAAAACGAATATTGACTAGTGTATTTTTACAATATAGGCAAGATACCTCAGTGCTGATAAAGGGTTCTGAATGTAGCTAAACACATATATTCAATTGGTGATCTTCGCGAGACTATCAATTTGTGGGAGAAGTCTGTTTTGAGTTGTCGGTATATGCTATCATGGAAACCATTTCATTATTCTTTAATGATATGGATTTCTGGTGGTTTGGATGCTTCATGGCGGTTTCATATTTATGATATCCTTTTTTATATCGACAGATTTAACGGCAATCCTGTGATGATAACGTTTACATGTATGGCCTTAAAACTCTCTGGCCAAGATTTCATCCAATTGCAAATATTTCAAAGCACACGAAGTAACGAGGGACGTTGTGAGGCCCGTCAGAGCTTAGACCCTTGCTTTATAAAATGGTTTTGTTATGGAAAGCACCAGAGTTGGTGCCTGATGTGCTTCAAGAATCGGTGAGTCGGTGTTTGATGTATATGATTTGTTTGTTTTTCTCTTGGAGTCTTATCTTTCAATTTTGAACCTTTGTGTGAGAGAAGTTTTATCATTTATAGAATTTAGGGAAGTTTTGTAGGCAAACGTTGCTCTTGATGATTTTATCCATGATATATTTCAATGCATCGTTAGTTTTAGGGATTTTTTTATTTGTAAGTTGTTGTATGGTGTTTTTTATTTATCGTGATCCATTTGATTATAATTGGAACCATATCGTGATAAATATGAAGTTAGTAGTTTAAAGGAGATTGTCATGTAATTTCCATTGATTTACAAATTCTCTGAGCTGTTTATCATAAAAGAAAGACAGTTCTTATAAATAAGAAGGTATACCCAATTAGCCTATTTCCTTGCGGCAGGTTTCGAAATAAAATTTGAGTGATTAAAAATTACCTTTATTTTTCTGTTTTTGAGGGTCTTTTGATGAGTCTAAGGTGATTATTTTAATTTATTTTGTAATTTTTTTCTTGATTTTCTCACGAAACTTAAAATACTTGTTATCACTTCATTTTTTGTGTTGTTTCATAAGTCTGGAATCTGTGCTGTACTTTATGTGTCATATTTGTTTATGTGATATCGTTCTTTTTTATTGTATTTCCTTGCTATTTTCACTTACCTTCATTTTCTGGATTATGAGGTCTTGAAGAAGTGAGGGAATATTACCTCTTATTATTAAGTGATTATGTCTCTAGCCTATCACCATTTTGTTCTCTTGTTGATTATATTTGCTCAGAATTGTATCTTTTTCAAACTCCAGAAGGAAATTCTTTTAATCTTGCAAACTTTTATTTAGTGACATGCTCTCAGATTCAGTCTTCAAATGAGTGAAGTTCTCAGTCAGTGTGTTCATGTGTTGCTTATTAACAAACACATTATTGTATATATATATATATACACATATACATACATACATACATATATATTTAGCCTATATATATACATATATATTTAGCCTATATATATACATATATATGCAGGCTATATATATAAAATTGGAATTGTTGATACAACACCAAAGAACAACGAAAACTCCGGGAAAGCGTTATTGAATGTGAGCTCGTCATGTAAAGGGATTATTTCTTTCATCGCGGCCGAATGGTCTGAGTGGATGCCGTGAAACTGCTACCACCCCATTGCCAGTGGGAGATAATGTATTATAACAAGCCTGTTTCCATTTCGCTTGAAAGAGCCTCCTCATAGCTCAAGAGATTTCAGCTGACGAAGACCCTTGCCCTCTCAACTTATTGTCCGTTTTTCGAAGCGAAAGCTTGTTACAAGGCTCTCATCTTGGAGTTCCCTTTGACTGAATGGTGTTTCTGAAAGGCGTCTTGTTAGTCTTTTTTCGTCGCTAACGCTGGTGTGGGGCCCACAGGGGCTTTTGACCTTCTGCGATAACAAGGTCACTTACACATACAGTAGATACTTATAGGCATTGAACATTAATTCCGTATCTCACTACCTATCGATCTGTCTTAACAGTTATGTTGCAAAAGTGTGTCTTGGCAGTGCGTGTATACATTTATGTGTGTGTATATATATATATATATATATATATATATATATATATATATATATATATATATTGTCATAACTGGCCCTTATATTTCATAACTGGCCCTTGGCTTGGTGAGAAATTTGAAACAGAATTATAATGATGCTGCCACGAAACCAAGAGAACCCAGTTTATGAGCAAAAGGAAAAGTTGTTTGAAAACTTACCTTAGAATTTTCCTAGATTTACAATTGAATGTGGAAGGTCGCCATATTGGAATTAGAATTCTTTTACAAATTTACAGAGATTTATTTACAGACTTAGTAAGTAAACAACATAATCACTAAGGGGCAGATTCAGTTATAGGACACAGGGAACAATGATGCAATGATTTGGCAACAAGCAAGTGGATTAAAAATGGGGCCAATCTGCAATACAATTAGTTCAATGATAATAATAACATTCAGTCATGTCCTGATTATTACATGAAATAGTCTCAGGTAATGCAAATGATGGAACTCCATGATGGGGAGAATAATTCATATGAACATTCGGGCCACAACGGAATTCGTTAGTGACTGCGACCAGGAATTATCAGGATTTTGGTGGCAGACGAGATACTGAAGCATGGATAGCGATCGTTCCGCGTGTCCCCTGAAAGAGATGTTCTCAGTTAGGAATGATGGAATACTCTGAAGGAGATGGAATCCCCCTATGAAATATCATCCAATACACGTTCTTAACTACTAAACATGATGCAGCCCAGAAGATAACTATAATGAGATCACGTATTCACAATCTGAGAATCGGAGCAGCGTAGGCTTTAACAATGAACACGTGATCGCACTCACACAAAGATAAAATTAACACTAATATAGCTTAACCTAAATAGCCCTTAAATTGTACTGGTGGAGGGATAATTGATGGTTATCATGGGATCTTTACTTGAATTCAAGGTACGTAACTGGCAAGGCATGGGATACAGGCAGGATTCTAACAAAGGGAGGATTGCTTTGTGGAAGAAGAGGTTAAAGTTTAAAGAAATGGAATTTTAAGGAGTTTAAGTAAAAGGGGGAAGAGCTGGTCTTGACTACTTGCAACATACGAACCTTTTATGAGTGTTGTTGGCGCCTACAACCAGGAGCCTCGATGCTGCAGTCGGTTACTTCGTAGAGGTCTGTGGTGCGGGTTCAAATCCGCAGCCGACTGATCAGAGAGGCGGACAATTTGCTATCCGTGTAGACACCCCGGGATTATGTATGTAATCAACGGATAGGTTTGCTTAAAAAGCAAATGGGTGTTACAGACTAAATACACACACAAAACAAAGCCACTACAACATCTTCTAAAAACATAACAAACATCTCACACGTCCCGAACTGTCGACCTACCCTCGCAACAACTTTTCGCTGCTGGGAGAAAGGGCGTTGGGTCTGGTATGATACATGTAACATACGCTACCGGGGTCTAAGCGATGTCAGGCAGGGCAGCCGATCGAGACTACGGTCTACCCCAAAGCCAAATCAAAAGTCCTTCAAAAGAAGGCATCGTGCTTACCCCATACAAAAATGGGAAAAAAGCACGTTAAAGAAGAAGAAGAAGAAGAAGAAGTTGGCGCCAACAACCATTCCAGATGTCCGTCGAAGTTAGTTCAACCAGCGGAGCTGGAAAAATGCAGCACGTCTGCTACAGCTGAGGTCGGAGCAGTCTCTGTCTGCTTTTCAGAAGCATGGCTTCTTCAAGCGTCTGGTGTCGGGCCAACCCGTACCTGCAGGCATGGCAAAAGAACCAGCAAAGGGGGCATAGGAAAAGCACACTTATCATTATAGGCCTACAGCTCAGAATGCTACCTGTTCCGTAGCGCTAAATGGCCCTTTTGGCCTCCCCTATCCCTACATGTCTCCCCATCGTGTGATGGGGGGGAAAGGGGGTTTGTATTGTTTGCTGGATCGCGCGATGTTTGTTGGGGGGGGATAAGGAGGCCTAGCTAACGGCTGTTCTAGTAGGCTCGGGTATTGTGCGACGCCCGCCAAGTTCCCCGACCCAGTAGCGTATTTACAATCTGTATACACAGTCGTGAGCATACCAGTCAGTAGCCAATCACCAACCAGATCACGTAGCCAATCAGATTCGAGCAATGACGTCATCCAGCCTATATGCGAATAGCATATCACTTAGCTATATTTTATCGTATATTAGACAAATGTGTGTGAGCAGCAATAACCCTTATGAGAAATATTGTTCAAATATTAACCCTCTTGTGTATTTGTGTCCATAAAAGAAACTAAAATTGTGTTAAATTAAATTAAGATATGGAGCGAACAGTGACGTCATCGTCGATCAAAAATGTAAACAACAGATGAGATGCAATTGAGAAAACCTTATGAATTAACAGCAAAGAAGGAAAATTTAACAAAGCCTTAAAATATTAATAACTTATATCGACTTTACTAATTTTTTAACATAAAAATGTCTAAACTGCTAGAAAATTCCACATTTCATAGAATAGCCTACTGTATACAGGTGGAAAGTAGCCCATTATTCTGTTCACAAAGCTTACACGAAACAACATCACCCAAGTTTTTATATTGCACGCACTATTTATAACCAAGTTACATCATTATGATAAGCTTATCTACAGCAACTGACTTAATTAACATTATGGATTCTAAAAAAAAAAGGGCCCTATTAAGTGTGTATATTTTTAGCTCAGTTACTGCTAAATATGTCCGTTTTCTTAAAGCTAGCCTTTAAGGAAAACGTGTTCGGTGCTTCAAGAATGCCTGTGTAATAATTATTATTGTTATTCAGAATGAAGCTTTTAACTAATATAGTTACATGAACAGACGATTTTATTATATTGACGACATAAAACGCCATACTTGAAACAACGCAGCGGGGAAAAAATGTCAATATTGCTTTCACAAAGGAGGAATGAGGACTCTTCTATTTAGTTTTAAGAAGACAATGACGTCACTCTGTGCGTGCATATTTTTTTTATTTATTATTGGGCTCTTTAATGCATAAAAATACACCAGTGAGTTAATTTTGAACAATATTTCTCATATGGGTTATTGCTGCTCACACACAGTTGTCTAATATACGGCAAAATATAGCTAATTAAAATATGCGGTAGATGACGTCATTGCTCGAATCTGATTGGCTACGTGATCTGGTTGGTGATTGGCTACTGGCTGGTATGCTCACGACTTTGTATACAGATTGTAAATACGCGACCCGGTAAGCAAATGAATGCAGATTATTTTCAAAATTAAATAAAGAAATCAAAGTTACAGGAAGGGAGGGATGTGTATTCTTAACTATACAGTATATATATATATATATATATATATATATATATATATATATATATATATATATATATATATATATATATATATATATATAATATCTACTCACTCAAAACACACACACACACACACATATATATATATATTATATATGTATGTGTGTGTGTTATAAAAATGAATGTATGACTATGTATATATATGTGTATATATATATATATATATATATATATATATATATATATATATATTATATATATATGCATGTTTGTATGTGTGTGGGTGTTTGTGTTATAAAAATGGTTGTATGGGTAGTTTCAGCGTGTATAAGATACAGGTGTCTGGCTCATTCATCCATTCATACGAATCAATGAAGTAAAGGTGAAACTTACTGAAGAATCCTAAAAATCTTGAGAATGCGATCATAATCTCATGTGGAGTGCTCATAACAGCGCCATGGTCTACCTGTACTGTGATGCTATAGATTTGAAGAACTTCTCTAATAGTTTTTCTTTCCTCGATATTTAGCGACTGGACTTTCCCAAAGTTTTGCAGCTACAGCATTTGATATCAAGACCATTTTTAAGCATCTGTTATCTTCCCCCTTTTGACCAATCTGAGTAATTCCGTCCTCCCTGATGAAGACATTATGGACTTTTTCTGTTGTTTTGGCATTGCTAAAAGAGCATGTTTTTAATATAGTCTCAGAGATATCGGTTCTTATTAACTGACATTCCATGTAGCAAGTTTTGCAACTCCAATGCATGGTGCGGACGGAGTGTCATAGTAGTGTTAAAATTTTAGTCTAGAATAAGATTAGATGAAGCAGCGTTGTGATAATTGAAGGAAATCAGTTTTTCCAGCAGCAACTCGAGATCAATCAATTCGGAACCATCATCAAGTTACTACAGTGATTAGTCATGTTGGGCAATTCTGACGGTGAATCGAACAAACCAGCTACAATCGACGTCACTGAAACTCTGGGCGAATTTAATAAGAGTGAAGATGACATTCTACACTTTTGGAAAAATATCCCAAGTGACGGGCGTGAAATGATAAACCCTTGTGTGTGAAGGTACTCTTTCGTTGGGGAAGGTATATTATTTGAACATTGCCCTTTAGTTTGCTGCTTATACATTTTCAGCGGAATGCATGTTAATTTCTATAAGCCGTCCATTAGTGGGGGATGTATGCGCTCCACGAAATACTCTTATAATCTCCAACCAGTGAGTGCGCTATTCCGTTATCCTCATTGTGCAGGGCCTGTTAACATTAGCAAGATGTGATGATGCAGGAAATTGAACATTTAATCTCTCTCTCTCTCTCTCTCTCTCTCTCTCTCTCTCTCTCTCTCTCTCTCTCTCTCTCTCTCTCTCCTTTATTTATTCCTGTATGAATAGTGGAAAAGTATATGCAAGCACCATGATTTCATGAATTACGTGGTTTTCCTTTATGAAGCTTTCCTGCTTGCAAGAGGACGTAAGAATCAATCGTCAATTTATGTTTAAAGGTTTCAAACATAATAGGCGGATATTTACACACACACGCGCATTACATATATATATATATATATATATATATATATATATATATATATATATATATATATATATAAATGAAAATTGTCTTTCTGTATTTCATTTATCCAAGAATAAGATCTGTGGCTCCCTACCTCATCTCCCAGGTTATTTGCAATCAAACGGAAATTAGGTGTGTGCTATTTGATTAAAGCCGTTTTACGAGTTGTTTTCAACGAAAGTTTCCAGGTATTTGCCGACAGAGTAAATTTATTTGCTGTTCTCCATTAAATGGAATTAATCTGGTGTTGGTCTCAACACTACTTGCTCTCTGTTAGTTTAAATGTATAGTTAATTATTAAAAGTTTAAAGTTGTTCGGTTTAAGCTTACTGTAATTTCTAGAATGTTTGAAGGTTTTAGGTGTTAGCCATTCAGTCGTTAACTGTTTGCCGTAAAATAAAGTTAAAGAGTTCTTTTTATTTGTTAGATGTTTAATGTTATACTGAAGTGTTTGGAGGTAGATTTAAATAATTTTTGTCTAGATATTTAGCGATTTCTCTCTCATATATTACCGCTGGGATCAGTAACTTCTTTTTATTTTTCAAAATCGACCTTATGCAGTATTTCTTTTTGTTGTTGCCGCCCTAAATTTTATCTCAATTCTGACCTTTGACTTCAGGTTTGCGATCATTATTTCCATGACGCCAGTTTACAGTATTCACCAGTCCATAAATCACAACACTAACGAAGAACATTAGTATGGCATTCATGCTTGAAGGGCCAGGGTTTTTTTTATTTAGTGAGGAAGACCTACTGTATTTAGGCACATTTTTTATCATCCCATCCTGCCTGCCCACCTACGGAGTTAAATATGTACATTGTAATTGGTTGATCTTGGTGGGTCACTGCTAGGGGACGAATGGCAAGGTGTCAAGTCATCTCATCTCCAAATTACTCTTGGAAAGTGGAATTTGAAGCCTTTGTTTCTGTCATGGGAAAACCGCCTCTCAAGTAAGTCAAGTAGTTATGATCATCTCATTTCTCACAAGTTGAAGTTTGCGGTGTTTTTCATCCTTGACATTTGCAGGATTTAATTTTTTTTTATGGGATGAGCGTTTACGGAAGTTTTAATTTTTGTACTGCTTTTCATCTACTCAAGGAGCAGCATAAGCGTCTCGGAGAGTTCAGAGAGCTTTAAATTATCAAGCAACGATTTAGAGTTCCAATAAGCACGAATAAATGGTTAGGAGAGTTGTTGAAGGTTCTTGGATTGCTCAGTATCTTAAAAGAGAATCAAAATTTTCTCTCTCTCTCTCTCTCTCTCTCTCTCTCTCTCTCTCTCTCTCTCTCTCTCTCTCTCTCTCTCTCTCTCTCTCTCTCTCTCAGATATACATAAATCAGAATTTAGGATCTTCTTGTCTCTTTGGCGCTTGCTTTGTAACAAGGAAAATCGAAAATGGCAGAGTTTGATACCCTTGCCTCTGCCATGGCAGTGGTGATACTAGCAGTAAGTGAAAAACGTTGAAGTTGCCGCATTTCGCAGATATTGAAGTTACTCAGTGTTGTTTACCTGTAATATTTACAAGCTTTTAGATGCGTAAGGAATAAGCTTTCAGGAAGGAATTTATTAAATGTTTTTCACTGATTCGCAAGACAAAAGTGCACCTCAGAGAGTTTTAGAGTTCAGAGAGCCTTAAATATCAGTTAATTTTTTTAGATCTTTCAACGTTGTTTTGACTAATATTAAGAGTGCTCTCTCTCTCTCTCTCTCTCTCTCTCTCTCTCTCTCTCTCTCTCTCTCTCTCTCTCACAGATATACATAAATCTAAATTTCGATTCGTGTTGTTACCACAAGGCCACAAAGCGAGTGTATTTATCCTTATCCTCCTCCCAGTGCCACTTAAGAATGTGGGGCCTCTGCTGGATGTTGACACTCCTCTCTGGTACCGGACCTTTTCCTCTCGGGAAGACTTTTCTTCTCCTAATCCGTTTTCGATTTTTTTAGATCCCCTTTCTTTTCAGTGTTTTGGAATTTGAAGTCTTGGAAATTTAGTCGTCGTTATCGCTTCTGAAAGGCGCCAGAATATCTTTGCCGCATATCTCTCCTTAAGAGTAGACGTTATGATTTTCAAGCATTGGATCTTTGAAGCCTAATTACAGGCAAGGATAATATTGTGTGAGAATGATTTTCTGGGAGAGAAAACGTTCTCGTGTATTTTGTGCAGTCATATCAGCTTACGCAATATAATACGTGCTGGTATGTATCAAATATGTCGCTTCTCACAAGGTTTGGCGGTTCCTTTCATGGCTTGAGAATTTCAGTTTTGAAAACTCAGTTGCCTTTTGTTTTGTTGTTGTTGTTGTTGTTGTTGTTGTTGCTCGCCTTTCGCCTGAATGTGTTTTCCACATATGTTGGCTAAAATATCAAGCATGTCTATAATATTATAGTCTATATGGAAGGTAGAATCAGTTGTCGATATATTTTTAACGCAAGTTTTCAGCTTACATCAATGCGTATGTTTATACTATAGCAGACATGCTTTGTGTTTTTCACAAAAAAAAGAAAAAAAAAAGATGTACTGTGTTCAATTCTCGTTAAAACAGACAGGGAGACTATTCTGCATGACCTTTGTCTATGCGTTTTCACCATTTTCCCTTTGTGACTAGATATTATTTTTGTGGGAGAGAGAGAGAGAGAGAGAGAGAGAGAGAGAGAGAGGTTTGATGTGGCTTCAGACTCTATATTTATGCATTTGCTGTATTAGAGATATCGAATACCAGAGAATATAACTATTAATGTAGTTTTTAGCGTTTTTCCCACAAACTCTCCATCGTATGCATGTGTACCTATTTTTATCTCTCGTCATTCATTGTTTAAATATAGTACATTTTCTAATTTTCTTTCAGGTGAGTATATGATTGCTATTTATGGTTATCAGGAAAATACGTTAACAAACAAGAAAATTGTTAGTGCAAACGTTTTGTGAAATTACTGATGTGTGTGAGGTTATCGTTTTAATTCAAATATATTTCAAAGTGTTTGAGCTTTGTTTTTATGATATATGCAGGTCCTGCATGTCATAATGTTGCCCAGTAATAAGCAGGATATCTGCCTGTTTGTCAGTCAGTCCACATTGGTTTCCAGATAACTTTATTTGCACCGATAAACGGTTTTGCGTACAAATCGGAGAAAAAAAATTATATTAGTTTAACCAGACCACTGAGCTGATTAACAGCTCTCCTAGGGCTGGCCCGAAGGATTAGATTTATTATTACGTGGCTAAGAACCAATTGGTTACCTAGCAACGGGACCTATAGCTTATTGTGGAATCCGAACCACATTATAGCGAGAAATGAATTTCTATCACCAGAAACAAATTCCTCTTGTTCTTCACTGGCCGGTCGGAGATTCAAACTCGCGACCATCAGAGTTTTAGCTGAGAACGGAACCCGCTCACCCAGCGAGGAACTTACAAATCGGAGATGTTGTTTAGTTGTTTTGGACATTAGGTCAGGCACATTTTGACCTTGCCCCAAAATTCACATTCGTTTCATCCACAGATTATTAGGTTATCTAGAGGCCGTAGTAATCATGGTGTTGTGTCCATATTCGCCATATTGTTGCACTCCCAGGCCAGACCATATTTGTTCTTACCAAGGTTCGCGGGGAAAGCTGGTCACTGAGATCAGCCATCTACATTTTTCTTGTTTTTGAATAACTGCTCTTCCATAAATGATATTGGTCTTTAATATGATGAAGCGCGTCGCTGTCAAATAAGATATATTTTGAACTTTAACTAAGATATCAAGTTCAGGCCACACATTATTTCTTACTGCTAGATTTGCTTACATTCGAGGTGCTTTTGCGCAGAATTATATCGAGACACGTGGATATCTATATGGTAGAAGGTTAAGAAAAAATGAGTAAAATCAGTATTTAAGAAATTTATTACATGTAAGAAATAAGTACATTAACCACCCGCAGATACGGCCAAGTAATACACAACGTCTTTTTCGTTGTAAAGCCTGGAGGAACCGCAACTCCGTGTGGCTGTTTCCAAAAACTGTTGTGTTTTATGAAACACATGATTAAACGCTGCACAGCAAACCATGATACTGATCAGTAATAAGCAGACACGCTGCCTGTTTGTCTGTGTGTCAGTCCACATTGTTTTCCAGATAACTTGACTTACAGCACCACTGGTTTTGCGTCGGAGAAGTTGTTTAGCTGTTGTGGACACCACGTCAGGCACTTTTTGGGCTTGCCCCAGAAACCACATTTGTTTCATCTACAGATTATTAGATTATCTAGAGGCCTTAGCAATCATGGTGTGTTCATATTCGGTATATTATTGCACTCCCAGGCCAGACAATTTTTATTCTTACGAGAGTCAACATCAATGTGAACAAAAGTATGTGCAATAAGCATAAGGTTTAGAAAATGTCATACCTTGGAAATTTCATGTCCAGGCACAACAGTCAGAAAAAGTATGCCCACATAGACTGAAAAGTTACTATGATATCCCTGAAAGGGGACGAAAACTTCGTATTACAAAGAAAAAACTTCATATCACAAGTTAGAACAAAATATAGAAATATAACTGGTATGAACGACAGGTTTAAGCTTAAGCACCGTAATTTAACACTTATGAATGAATTATAGTAATCATAAGACTTTTTTTTTTTAAATATCATCAGCATCCCTTCAGATGACTGGGGAATTATAGAAAAAAAAATCTCCCAGAATTTTAGAGACCCACCGACATCATCTTGGGACGAAGGCGTACATGAAAAGATTGCAATGAAAGGTAGTTTTTCTTCCAGGGTGGTGTAGAACGACGCTTACAATGTAAAGTGACTTTTCACTTCGAAGGTCTATAGCTGTATTCCTTTCAGAATAAAATATGAGAGCTCATCGTATAGGCGAATTGCTCGTTCCTTTGTGATCAGTTTCTTCTTTGTTCCTAACTTGTGTTTCCGGCAACCACAAGAGGAAAGCAAAAACCATGACAGTAGTCACTGCTAGTTTGGTCAATACCAGATCGGCTCCTGGGAAACATTGAGTAGTTAACATCCAAAGGGGTAGTTAAGTACGTTAATTGAGCTGACTGTCTTCCAGTGACCATGTCAACTAAAAAAATAATAATGATACATTTAAAAGATAACCAACGAAATTATAAACCTTGTGCTTCGTTTCTGGAATAAAAAAAATCGCCGTTAATACAATATAAATTTCAGTAACCCAAATAGCGAATAATAATAAGATCTACCTAGAATTAACAAGTTTCAGGCAAAAAAAAAAAAACAACAACGAATAAATGCATTGCCTAAGCCAATATAATATCCGAATTCCATAAGGAATTTCTGTGTACTGCATCGGGGTTAGGGGTGGGGGATTCCAAAACCTAGGTTTTTTTTGGAGTATTGTTTTATGCCTATTTCGCATTTTGCCTTGGCAACAAGTTTGAGAAATTTTAGATTTGACGGTGGTATTATGTTCAATTTGATTTTTTTTTTCATCTCAAATCACACATTCTGACTTTCACTCAGAGTCATTTCGTGAAGTTGGATGTCACACAGAGAAGTTCGAGGGATTTTCTCCCCAGGAAAACGTTTGTATTGCAAAGATGTGGATAATAGTAAACTAAGCTGATTAGTCACTTTTCCAGTTCTCATTAAAATTAATTTCCAGCCTGTGACCTAGAGAAACCTCGACAGTTCTGAAGGAGCAGCGTCGAAACTGGAAAGCCAATTGGACTTGCTCAGTGTCCCGTGCACAACAGTTCATTAGAGAACATCGTGTCGATTGCTTTCAGATTATGTTTCGGTTTAGATTAAGCCATCCTCATGCCAAGGACGAGTCCTTTCACTTGCCGAATGTAGTAAGGGGTAAAAGGGTGTAAGAAGCTGGCTGTGGACTTTTAAACTCTGTCTAGTCAACAGATGCCATTTCTTTTAGATTTTTGGTTAGTGATTCCGGGGTTTGAGTTCTAGGGTTCTGGGTTATGAGAGTTTTCATCTGTCCAGTATTTTCATTATTGTTAGTAATGGAAAGAGCAAGAAAATTAAATGATCGACGACTGCGTTGATTTCCTATAATAAGATTATAATATTCGGAGGAATAATGTTTGGCGTTGTCTGAATTTCTTCAGCAATTCGTAAAATATTCTCTTTAATTAGAAGTATTAATGTTATTACATTGGTACTTCGTGAACGATTACTAGTTTTATGATCATCTTTTTACTTTATATTATGAAAATATTAAAGTTGGTTACAAATTTGTGTTAATTGCATCATCATCAGGTTTGTTTGTTGTTTCTGATATTCTTGTCATCGTTTTTGTTTTTAGTTGTGGTATTAATATTATTATTCATGCCCTTATTACCATGATTAATTGAAAAAATTAGATTCATGGAGTTTTCACATTAGAATTATAAGTTAGTTCATTATAAGATAATCCTGGATTACGCCCAGTTTACGTCATGAATAATTTATTTGTATTATCACAATGATATACATTTTATAAACGTAATTAGAATATTAACTGTTATTCAGCCAGTTGAGAATTTTAATCTCTGAAGTGTTGAAAAACAGACGTTGTTAATATTCTTTTATCGATGATGAGGGTTTCTGGCTCATGCGTTTTGTGAAATTTATTTTCTACTTGATACTATACAAGAGCAGCTTTCTCTCTCTCTCTCTCTCTCTCTCTCTCTCTCTCTCTCTCTCTCTCTCTCTCTCTCTCTCTCTCTCTCTCTCTCTTCAGTGACAGTTGCAATATTACAGGGTGGCCATATTGGACCATTGTCACATAATTCAACGGAATCAGCACATACATTCTGGGTAAAAAGAACTTTAATGTTTAATTTACTTAATGTATAAATGTTGACAGGAAACCTTATAAAACTTTTTTCCAGAAGTGGGTTGGGACTTTGGAATGATATATATCCAAGTAATTTATGACATAATTCATTGAAAATTGAATGATGAATAAGTATTTAGGACAAAAATGCTCTTTTGTCATATGTAGATGGGGCCTAAGGGGTTGATGGCCGTATTAGCTTAAAATGAATACAAGAGAATGGATGGCACAATCACCAAGCTCTTGCAGTAGAAGATTTGCAAAGGAAATAGCCCACCATGCACAGACAAGTGGTAGAACCATATACCCCAAAAATGCTGAAAAAAAAAGAAATCAAGGCTGAGACTGTGATGGGACTGACGTGTGATGAAGTCTGGAGGACCAGACCTAATCCTGGTAAATAAGAAAACCCAGAAAGTATCTCTGATAGAAGTAGCGGTAGTATGGGACACAAGGGTTGAGGACAAAGGGGAAGTTGAGAAGTACCGAGATGGACTGTGTTGCTGGCCAATGAAAGGATAATTAGGAGATTGTTGGAATCCTAAGAAAAAAGGATAGTTGGGGTAGGGTCCTAAAGAGGCAGGCTGTAGCCCGGATCCAGGCTCGGAGATACCAATCAAGCAGGGTTGTGAAAGAAAAATGTAAGTAGTAGTAGTAGTAGTAGTAGGATTTCATGGAGTCTTTCCTTGTGGAAGTTGCATTGAACTATTATTAAATATTGAATTCACACTTGAATCGCCGACCATGAAACGAACTGAATGCCCATAAAGATTGATTCCCGTTTAGAATATATTTCCTAATAAACTCCCCTTCTTTGATATCTGGATCTGGTACTTAATTGTCAGTAACTCCCAGTCTATAATTGTCGCATGAAGACCACTGTATTTCCGAATTTTTTAATTTCCTTACATGTTTTGCAAGTTGAAACTGATGCTTGACATGTCTGTTTCAATGTTATGTTTTCATCTGATTGTTCGTTGACGATGTTTAAAACAATAACATTATATTGTTAAAAAAAATTGTGGTTATTATGTACATTCAACTGATACAAAAGGGAAATATTTGCTCTCGTACTAGATTCTTAAGAATAACAGAATTCCTTTAACGATTCTTAGGTATAGTGCATTTGATTTCTGTTAATTAGTTGGATAAGTAAAATGCATTATTTATCCTATTTATTTTGGTGATGAGACCAGATCTTCGGCGCATAAATGCTTATGATTCTAGATAAATTTGTCGTTTTATGTTGGTTAAATGAAGGTTACTTTTGCTCTACGCTTTATACTAGAATGACACTATGATGTTTGTTTTCCAGCTTTCGGGGGAAAATAGATATGCGTTTAATATTTAAGGAATTCTTTTCTTTCCGTTTGGATCTGTCTCGTTCCGATAAACTGAATAGGAATGGGACTTATAATTTTTTCCATTATGTGAAGTGTTGATATCAGGAAGTCTCTCTCTCTCTCTCTCTCTCTCTCTCTCTCTCTCTCTCTCTCTCTCTCTCTCTCTCTCTCTCTCTCTCTCAGAAAGTCTCCGACCTAGTGGTAAACTTCGTATGTCTCTGGAAATATTATTGTTTTACATCGTTGTAATGAAGGTGTATTTGATGTTCTTTCTCTACGGAAACAAATCCCCGAAGTGGTATCTGCTGGAAAATACTCTTTAGGTCTAGTTGGTTCTGCACATTTCTTGGAAGATATTGATCAAATGAGTCTTTGGAAAGAGCAGAAAGAACTTTTGTATTATCTTGGCAGTTTTTCCATTTATTATTATTATTTTATTATTATTATTATTATTATTATTATTATTATTATTATTATTATTATTATTATTATTATTATTATGTATAAATTCACAATCACTGCAGTTAAAGTAAAATTAGGCGTTATATTCTTATAATTACTCCTCGCCAGACTTCGACCATGACAAGTCTCGACTTTTTTTTTATACACTTTGGACATTTAAGCACATTAAGACTCATGACGGATGGTCCTCGTATCACTGTAGTGAATCCCTAAATGAATATACCTTGTTCATCAAAGAACCTCTGAATAGTTGTATTTAATTTGTTATTGCATTTACACCTTAATACTAGAGCTTATATCCCCACATATGAAATTATTATTATTAATAATGTCGTTGTTTACTTTTTGCAATACAAAATATTAGTACCATACAATATATCTTTCAGTTCGTCTGTAGTTTATTCTTATGGCTGTCTGCCTTGTAGCAACAGAAATGCAAAATGGGCTGTTTTGATGCTTTTTATTCTTTCATGACTCGCAGTAAGTTGAAGATATTGAAATTGCCGTATTTCTCAAAAGTTAGAGTTGTTCACTGAACTGAACTGAACATTTCAAAGCCTTGTTGTTACTCCATGATATTTACTAGATTTTAGATCTTTAAAGTATAATAAGCGTGCCTGGGAGCGTTCAGATAGCGTTAAACGTCCATTAGTTCTTGTAGATCTTCAGAAACTGTTTTGACCAGTCGTAGAGAGTTTCTCTCTCTCTCTCTCTCTCTCTCTCTCTCTCTCTCTCTCTCTCTCTCTCTCTCTCTCTCTGTATAGATTTGTATGAATCTGTATTTAAAATCGTGCTGTTTCCCCAAAGATTTATCTTATCCCTCTAATGCCACTCGGGAATGTGGGTTTAGAACATAAATCTAGAACACCCAGTCATTGTTATCGTAACGTGTTTTCAATAGTTCTGTTGCTAATTTTAGAAACGCTTCTTTTTCTCTTTTGTACATGGCATGTGGGAAAGCTTTCCTCCTAATCATCGGCTTTTATCCAGTCTTTGTGGGTGTATGTGTGTTGAAAAGGAAGGGGTGGTCTTGAAATGTTACCACCTATTATTAACGTATGATATGAAATGAAGTTGCTCGCTGTATGCGTCACCCTCACTGTCACGAGAGGAACTGGCCATACGGTGTGTTGCGTAACGTCGTTGATATATTGACCAAAAGTGTATTGAATTTAATATTGCCAGTTTTTCATTATTGGTCACTCACACATACTCAGACCAAGCGCATTGTTTTATAACTTCCATAACTGGAAGATAAGCTGTACAGTGAATTCTAAGCCAGATCAATAAAATGGTCCTCTGTATTGAAGTGTCTGAAAACAAATAATAATTAGAGAGAAAAAATGAGAAATTTACCTCGTAAGAAAAAGTTCTCAACTGGTGTTCATTACGACTATTGATAGTTATAAAAGAATATGGGAATACGAGACAAATATTCATACAGAGTTCTTTAATGTATAGAAAATAAATAAACTGCATTGAAATTCACACAAGTTTTTAACAAGAAACCCTTACCCTACCCTACCTTTAGGCTTTCATTGAGTTGAGGTGCGTATAGTAGACTTCGTAGCAGATAGACATCACTGTAACAGCAACAGCGGTTGGTATGAGACCTGAAACAGAACAGTTGCAGAACATCACCCAGTCAGTGGTTGCAACGTAATGTTTAACCACAGGGTCTCGACGAAATGCCGTTGCTCAGACAACAAGGGCAATAGCAACCTTAATCGATGATCTGTCGTAGCTGTGGCAACGGCCGCAATCACTGTTCCAGAATCGAAGTTACTTATGCAATTATGGTCATATCGAAGACAAATCTGCATCTCTGCTGGTTCACACCCGCCTCGTTCCTGGCGAAATATAGCGTGATCAAAGAGAAGGAAGTAGAAACTACGTAATTTATAAAACGTACATATCCCAAAAGATGGAGAAGCCTCACTGTCTTCTTTCAGTGGACGTTCATCAATGCTAAACTCCTAAACTACTGGGCAACCAAAAGGAAACGGTTATTAGTAAGAAGAGGGCCTTCATAACTGTGGATTATGGAGACATTGAGATAAAATCCTTAAGTCAACCTTCCAAAATCTTAAACATTTAATGAGTAAGCTTGTAGATACTTACATTAATGATATATATATATATATATATATATATATATATATATATATATATATATATATATATATATATATATATTTTATATATATATACATATATAATATTTGTGTGTTTGTGTGTATATACAGGAATTAAACAATCTAAAATTTCGGTATGTTCATCAAGAAAGAATCAAAAGCTTATATTGAGCTTTTTCTAGTTTACAAATCCAGATATTAATTTTTTCTTTAGATGTGTAGTGTAATTGCAAATTCTACTATACGTACGTTGCAAAAAATGCCTCTTAAGATTATTAAAGTGGTTCCAGTCGGATGATATTTTGCTATTCCAGAAGTTTTTGGCTCGTCTTGAATGATTTGTCGATTTTCCAGTTTAAGAAAAATAAAAGTGTACTTGAAGCTCGTTCACCGTTGCAGTTTTTTTAGGCGTAACGCTGCCAGAGAGTATTTATGTCTTTGGCTTTGTTTGTGTGTGTGTGTGTCTGTTAGCAGGACACTTGATAATAAGTGAACAGGTTTTTGCAATATCTTTAATTCAGTATCGTACAGACAAGAGTTAATTAGATTTGGCCTTTAATATATTCGTAATTTTTATACAGGATTTTTTATTGCTTCATTGTAATTGCCGTAAATCCAAGAAAATGATAGTTACACGGAATACCTGGTAATAATGCTGCTGACAATTCGAGAGGTTTGCAGACTGCGAGTGAACGTCATTAGTCATCGTCTTCTTCGTTATTAATGTTATTTTTTTTATGATTTTATCGTACTTCTGTTATTATTATTATTATTTTCATAGTTTTTGTTGCTATTCTTACTCCTCCTATTATTACTATAATAAATGTTGCTGTTATGATTTCCACTGTTGAAGGATATTCGTTTTGAAAAGTTATCTTTTTGTGTGCAGATTTGATGCGAAAGTGTGATTTTTCACAGTATGATTAGGTTCTTAAGAGTTGAGCATAATTTTTTGTGTTAATTTTTTTTATAAAAGCAATGATCGCTTTTCGATACGTATCTAATACGTTTTCATACCTGTCATATCGGTATTGTCAGTTGGCCCTTGAATAATATAATTTCCGGTGTTGACCAATAGTTCATGGATAATTAATTTGTCTCTATTGTCATCGTAATATCCATTTGATAATGTTATTGCAGTATTAACTGTTGTTTTATGGAATTGGAAATATTAATCTCTCAACAGTGGAAATTAGGTGCATCGAAACCAACTTATTTTTCGTAAAAGCTTTGCCAATGATGTTCATTTAGCTTTTTATTCAAGTATTATAATTAGTATATTACTTTATTTAAGGATATAATTACATTGCTTCACCAGGCTTTCCAAGTAAATTGTGTACAAAAGCAGCATCTGTCGCTCTGTTCAGAGTTATTGGTATATAACTCCATAGCGACAGGTCGGGGATTGGATCCCAGATGAGGAAAAGGACGGCCATGGCGTGTAGCCTCAAACCAATTGCGTCTGTTGTCCTTCAACGTTAATCACGTACCTGGTGGTAAGTCCTCTGCTGTGGTTCGTAGTTGGAGGAGATAATCTGTAATTTGCGTGAACGAGAGGAGGGGAAAGAGAAAGAGAGAAAACAGATTGGGCGATTATTGGGTTTCTCTCTCTCTCTCTCTCTCTCTCTCTCTCTCTCTCTCTCTCTCTCTCCATTTACGTGATTGCATTTTTACAGTGAGAGCCAGGTCAGATCAAATCAACAAAGGATTGTTTTTCACATTCAGGCAGCGATCTTTAATTTCCCCTTTTTTTTCATTTCCTTCCTCCCCTAAAAAAATATTAATAAAATATTAAAGACTGCCTTAAGGAATACAAAATGCGTGTAAGATTTCGTGAAAGAAAAATAATAACACTTTAATTAATTCATTAATTAATAATAATAATAATGAAGAGGATTAATAATACAAAATGATTAATGTCTTTTCTATCCTCTTATGATTACGTGTAAGATTTCGTGAACTGTTATTGGCATGTCACGGAATATTCAGAAAAATAATCGGCCAGTTACTGACTAACATTTAATTAATAATACAGCCATCCTTTTTAATAAGACCTGTTTAATTCAAATAATAATAATAATAATAATAATAATAATAATAATAATAATAATGAATGTTATTAATACATTTTTGTCAGTCAGATGCATACATAAATGAAGCATTTACATTTACTATTAAAATCTCTGCCCTTGTCAAGTATGCGCTTTTTATATCAGTTTCAGAAAACCTTGTCTGTATTAGCTCCAGTCAGTTGTTATAGTATTGACGGGATTGGCAACGCTTTTCAGAAGGTATGCGTACGTTTCATGCTCAAAAAAAAATTAAAAGTATTGTTTTTAATTAGTTTTCGTATTATTTTATTGTGTACAGTTCTTTTGATATCATGCTTGTTCTTCGGCCGTAGACCTTGAGAAAATTCGACAACTTCTGCAGCAGGTGTTCGTAGTAACACAATAGGACTGTGTTACAGTTAACTGCCCAATTGGATATTGGTGGTTTGGTTGGGGTGAGATGAAAATTCCAGTTCCCTTGGTCACTTTGGCTTGCCCGCCCGCCACTAGTAAGGTTACCCTTTTTAGTATAACTCGAGTTGGGTGCTTATCAAGTATATACGAGTATCAGTTGGTTTCCAGTTGTCCAATTCAGCCATGGGTTGAACATAGCAAAATTTTAAAAACTAATGAAATTTTTCCTTATGGTCATGTTAGACCATAGCTATTTTTGCAAGATTCCAAAATTTTGACCGTCTGGGTTGCATATGGAGGGCTTGCATAATATGGATGCAAAAGTTTTTAAGTATATTTTGACTTGCTTGATATTGCATTAAAAAATTGGTCGCCTGTAATCACCCGTACAATAGATTATAAGCACTTGAAATCATTGAGTATGGCGATATCAGCATTGCTGGGAGAATTCGAAAATGCACAGTAATGATAGTAACAATAATAATGAACGTTATACTGTAATCACCTCCAACTCCGTGTGGTGCAAAGGGCCTCAGTGAATTTCTGCCACTCGTGTCTTTCCTGTGCTTTATCTTCCACAAATCTCCACTCATCTCCAGCCTCCCTTCTCATAGTTCTCTTAGGTCTGGGCCTTCCAGCTCTTCTGTGCTTACAGGAACCTAGTTGGCATTATCATGTAATACTTTCCCATAGGACATGTCCAAGCCTCCTCCATCTCCCTTTCATCATTATCTCGTTCAGATATGAAATGTCCATAATTTCCCTTATGGTATCATTTATATCTCTATCCTCTTGCCATCTGACCCCTAACTGTCTTCTTAAAGCTATATTCTCATATTTACAGAATCTTTTAGTCTCACTATCATACCGTTTTATATACATATAACAATATAGAACGTATTAAACTTACGTAAACTAATATTTTCTTGTACATTGTATGTCTTTCTATTTTCAGATCTTATTCAGCCTGTCCATTGCCCTTTTTTGCTTTTTCTTTAGTATTTCACTAAATTCCAACTCGAGAGAACCTATACTGGATATCATAGTTCCTAAATATTCGAAAGATTAAACCTCATTAATTCCAAAATTTCAACTCAAGAAAACCTGTACTGGATATCATAGTTCCCAAATAACTGAAAGATTCAACTCTGTAGTCTTTTTCTACCCAGTATCAATTTATTCACTTTTTTGTATACTTGATCCTCATTGCTTTTTTTTATATATATCTCGAGTCTCATGTCTCTCGAAATATGATGCATTCTTTTAAACAATTTTTGTAAATGTTATGCTGTGGTGCTCATTAGAATGTCATCTGCATATTAGGCTCTAAATAAGAAAGTTAGGCTCTGGGATTGGCCTAATAGACCTAAACCTCATGATCAGATCAAAGCAGATCATCTGCATGTTCTCAGTCTGTCAAGTTTGTGTTATTATTCCAATTCAAATCATCTTTTCCATCTCCGAAAAGTTTTCTTTATAATATCCATGAGAAGGGTAAATAGCAAATATAAAATAACATTCTCTTTTAGCATCCCACTATTTACTGCAAATTCATTTGACAAGATCCCTGGAACATTGCTTTAGTATCTTCTTTTTTCATGGACAATTTCATTTAGCTCTACATTTTTAACAGGAATACCATAATAACGAAACCTTCCATAATATTGATGTGTGGACTTTGAAATGCCTTCTTTTAATCAACAAAAGCCACCAAAAAGGGATTTTGAAATATCATTCAATGCTGCGCCATATAAGTATTTGATCTGTGCAGCTCCTGCATTTTCTAAATCCAGTTTGTCCATCTCTAAGCATTTTCTTTTTCTAGCATATTAAGAACATTTTTATAACCGACAAAGTACAAAGCTTGTATAGGTGTCACGTTCGGTCAGGTCACCTTTCTTTAGTTCTTTTACTGTGACTTCCAGCTCCCTGTCACCAGGCTTTATTCTACATTCCAGGTTCTGCAAAACAGTCTAGTTAATTTAATATACTTGGTGTCATTTCAATTTCAACTAAAATCATGTCTACAGTTATTCCGTCACAGTCTGGTGTTTTACGTCTAAGTTTTTTTTTTTTTTTTTTTTTGTAATCCCACTTCAAAATGTGAATTCATTCTTAAGTACGATCAAGGCTTCTTCAACTCGTGTTCTATCAATTAAATTATCTCCCTCTTATCTTTTAATCAAGACCTCTTAAAAATGTTCCACCCGACATTGCCTTTCATCTTTGGATATTACTATAGACCCATCCCTCCTTTATGCAGGTATTTTTCTCTTTTTCTCTTCCCCCTCTTCTGAGGGCCCTCCCAACTCCAGTGCCACTCCTTGACTGTTTCGCTCAATGAACATGATCAGCCTGTTTGTCCAAATGCGCTCTTGTATCTCTTGACCTCCGATGAACTTTGCCATGTAAACTGGAGTACCCGGCATTTTCTAATTTGCGTTTTCTTAATTTTCTGCCTGAAATTTGCCTACATGTATCTTTTGCTTTTGTCGATTCTGTATAGTATTCCAGGTCTCATCTGATATCCAAGGTTTTCTTCTTATCATCCCACATCTCATTACTTCTTTGCTAGCAGGTTGATGTACTTACTTGGTGTTAAACCAAAGGTTACTAATTGGTAGCTCTTCCTCAGATATAGATTTTAGAACTGCAGATCTATTCTGACAATAATAAAAGCTCTCGACGTTCGTCACCGAGAAGTTTTATTACTAAACCTGAATACTCTGTCAACTCTGTTGGTGGATGGTTCTAATTTCAGCCTTAGTGTGACAATGACAAGTTGGTGATCACTGCTAACGTCTATATTTCTCTTAACATATCTCAGCGTTTCTTCTCTCTCTCTCTCTCTCTCTCTCTCTCTCTCTCTCTCTCTCTCTCTCTCTCTCTCTCTCTCTCTCTCTCTCGATTGATGGTTATGTGATCTATTTGGTTTCTCTGACTTCCATATGGAGATGCTCAAGCGTATTTATGGATGTCATTTTGTTGGGAAAGAGTAGCGCCAATTACCAAAGTATTTGCTGCTCAAAAGCTAATAAATTTCACCCCATTTTTGTTTTCAGTCTCTCGTAGGTCCTCGTTGGCCATTACATCCTCCGTACCTTTACTTTCCCTACCAACTTTTGCATTCATATCACCAGCAACAATTCTTATATTTCTGGTATTTCATTTATAACACCGCAGTTTTATGTTAAATCCAACTTTTATTCCATAGAAGACTTCATTCAAACTTCTATCACCTAATCAAGGGTCCTTCCTCTTCGTGTTGCAGGTTGATTGAAGACTGCTGAATTCCCACCGGTTATTTAGAGAATTTGAGAATAATTTTTTATCGTAATTTATCTCCTTGTGTCGTAAACTGAAATTGCTATTTACTCTGTATTGTTTATTGGATGTAGCTGCGAAAAAAGGTGGGTTTTTTCAGTTGATGGGCGATTCACTTGGCAGTTTTTTCGTGTTAGAAAACTCCGTATTATATTCATTACTGTTGGTTTGATGCAGTGAGGATAATCAATATGAATAATATTGTGATTGAAATTTACATTAATTTGTTTTATAAGTATTGACTGAAGAAGTTCGGGCTTTTCTAAGAATAGGCGAGGAGCGATTTAGTAAACCCAGACGATCTGGGCTGAAGGGCATGGGAGAACACCTAAAACAGACGAATTTTAACAGAAAGGGAACTACTTCTTCGTGTGATCCACTAAACTGAATATCTCGTGTAATACGTTGATGGTGTTGACGATGTGGATTTACCACGCACTATGTATGTTGTTAGTATTATTGTTATTGTTATAAACCAAACTGAAATTGTACTTGGAAAAGCAGAATGCTGCGCGCTCGTTGCTCCCAATAAATAAGCAGCCCACAAAAACTAATGAAATAAATAAGACAACAAATAAGATAAATGACAAAGTAGACTCGACAAGGGAACTGGTATCAGCCTGTTCAAAAAAAAAAAAAAAAAAATGCTCCGAAGTTTCTTCGGGCCAATCGAGTTTTCTGTACAGCGTATAATCAAGGCCACCAAAAATAGATATATCTTTTGGTGGTCTCGGTATATATAATGCGGTATGAAACGCTGTCCATGAAACTTTAAGCCACGGCTCGGTGGTGGCTTGTCCTTTAGCGTTGCCAGACGCACAATCATGGCTAACTTTAATCTTAAATCAACTAAAAACTACTGAGGCTAGAGGGTTGCAATTTGGTATGTTTAATGATTGGAGGGTGGAAGATCAAAATACCGGTTTGCAGCCTTCTAGCCTCAGACGTTTTTAAGATCTGAGGGCGGACAGAAAAAGTGCGGACGGACAGACAAAGCCATCTCAATCGTTTTCTTTTACAGAAAACTATAAAGTAAGCATTTTTATTCAGTTTGATCTTCTGAAGTTGCATCGAGTCAACTTTCGGATTAGTAGTACCCCACAATATAGCCAGTGCAGGAACAAAACGAGTAGTAAAGTGTGTGGTAATGAATGTCACGGGAGAAAGGGCGAGACTCATAAGAGGAATTGTGTATGTAGCACTGCGTAGTGGATGGTATAGTGTAGGATGATCTGAGTGGGGAGAATGATCAGAATTATGTAAGACCCTGTGCAGCATCCACAACGAGCTAATTGGACGACGGTGCCAGACATTAATATCAAGCTCAAGGATATGAAATTGACTAGAGCTCAATTTTGTTTTTCGTAAAAATTTCAGATGCGAGTCAGCTGCGAAAGACGAAACGTGGAAGAATATAGGGACTGAAACACTTTTTCGGAATAGTCATGTCTCCGAAAAAAAAAAAAAAAAGGAATGACTAAGTATACCGTTTTTTGTTTAATCAAAGAAGAGCTGTGCCGTAAACTTTTTCAAAAGTGAATTTGCAATCAAGAAAGACGCGAAGAATTCTAAATAAGTTGCACAAAGTTACAGAAACACTGTCAGTGAAAGGACCCGGGTTGGTTGGGGATGGGGTGTCTCATATCCAAGACCTGCAGACAGTCGCTCGTCGAGTTTTGTTAGGGCTTAACTTCATCCCTCATAACTTGCACCATGCGCCAGTTTTAGCTGTAAGAGATTCAGCAACCGCAGGTCTATACTAGGAAGTTGGGATCGAAGCAGAGAAAGTAGCATTATATGGATAAGCAATAGGTTTGTATTCTAGGCCAGACCAAGTGTCGTTCGCATATGATATATAAAATGTCATGGGCTAAGAACACTATCATGGGAACTGCAGAGATGAGATAACATTCCAGTAGTCCCTCTAGTTCCCGTCAACAACAGTGCTTGACAATCTATTAATTAAAAATTCAAAATGATACTAAGAAATGGTCCATCCACTCCCATCTTAGTTTGAAAATTAGAGCTTCAGGATTAACGCGGGCAAAAGCTACACCAAAGTCAAAATGAACGTCACAGCCAGAATCCAGGGAATTTCTGTAAGACACGGGAAATTGAAAGAAGGGCATCCCAATAACCCAAGCCCTTGCGAAAGCCAAATTGCAAACTACGGAAAAGATGGAATATTGTTTTATATGAAAGGGTAAATTAGGCTTCAATGAAGTGACCTGACTATAACGTCTTCTTGATCTGTTATAAAACAGTTCAAATAAAATGAATTCGATATATAATATAGCCTTTTTATTTTCATTTTGAAGTACTGAATAGGAAAACGTAATATTTTTGACGTGTTTTGATCTCTCTCTCTCTCTCTCTCTCTCTCTCTCTCTCTCTCTCTCTCTCTCTCTCTCTCTCTCAGTATTTTCCACATAGCTCTGAAAGTGAAAAAGTCTTCGATCTCGTGAGGAAAATCCTCATTGTGTTACACGCTTCCAAGGGAACGCATCCCTTAGGTCTAATTGGTTCTGAACGTTTCCTGGAGGATATTGATCCAATGGCTCTTTGGAAAGCGGCAGAAGCGCCTTTTTGTTTGTCAGTCTAATCCTCCGTGTGGTAATTTTGACGTTATTCCTCTTCACATTAATATTATTTTTCTTCACTTAGTATGGAATTATATTATTATTGTTCTTATTTTTCTCCAGACTCTATTCTTGAGTAACTGGAACATTTCCAAAGGTAGGGCTTTAAAATCAGAACACAGGAGGAACGAAAGTTCCAAAACATCACCTACTGCATATCGCTAAAATGATTCCTCTCCTACAAGAGCAGAAAATGCTTCGCTCTCCTTTCCAGCAAAGATTGCTTTAAAATTTACTGCATATATATCCCCATTTATGTCCTAGTGCACCTGCATCACGAGATTTTCATATGTGTAGCAGGTACTGATATTGTTCTTAATATTTTAAAAGAATACAGTTCTCCAGAAGACAGTGAGTGATGCTTTATTTTGGAGTCAGTTTTGGAAAAAATATGGTTATAACGTTATCATAATTAATTTTGTAATTCTGAAATATTTATCATGTTATGCAGTTGTTGTTTTTATGTTAATTATTTTGATGAATAACACTTTAGATATTGATATTATTAGGGTCACCCTTGGGTCTTCGTAGTTCCTTGTTGGGGGAGTTGGTTCCGTTCTCAGCTAGCACTTTGCTGGCTGCGAGTTCGAATCTCCGACCGGCCAATGAAGAATAAGAGGAATTTATTTCTAGTGACAAATTCATTTCTCGCTATAATGTGATTCGAATTCCACAATAAGCTGTAGGTCCCGTTGCTAGGTAACCAATTGGTTCTTAGCCACGTAAAATAAATCTAATCCTTCGGCCAGCCCTAGGAGTGCTGTTAATCAGCTCAGTGGTCTTGTTAAACTAGGGTGTGCTTAACTTAATTTGGGGCTTCGTGTTAAGTTCTGGGATATGATTATGTTATGTGCCCGTGCGTGTGTGTGTGTGTGTGTGTGTGTGTTGTGTTTTTGGTGAGGCGGATGGCGGGCTGCATGAAGAAGAGGATATTACCTTTCACTTATCAAGAAACGAGGGTAAGTATGGTCCAGCAGAACAGTAATTCACATAACAAATACTAGGCGATTAATGTCATCGTCACTTCTATGTATTTATAATTAACAAGAGGTGAATGAAGTTTTATTGTGTTTCTAAATTCTTTCGCAAGCACAGCTCTGTTGTTTGTGCTTGTGTTAAGAGGAAATTCCACGAGTTCCTGTTATTAATGTTTTTTATAATTATTGATTATCTGTAGTAAGATATTTTTGATGAACTTCCAGATATGTTTCCAAATGGTCCAGTTCGGAATTCGATCTGAATAGGAAATGTTAGTACGAAATGGAAAAGGGAAAAGTTATTGCAGGGTAGAAGTCTAGAATATTACAGGATATTGCAAAACTGATGAAGATGATTAATCTGGAATCACGTTTAACATATTTTGGCACATTTGCTCATAGATGTTTTTCCGCTGCTTATTTGAATAGAAAAACCATTGTCCTGGCTGTCTGGGTTATTACTATAGAATTTAGAAAAGGCGATGGAAAATATAAATTTTTGTGGGAGATAAAAAGAAGGGAAAGGTTCGACTGTTATTTTTATGGTAACTGCATTGTGTTGTAACTACGTTTTGTTTCCAACTCAAAGACCTTGTCGTGCAAAATAAAGAAACAAGGCTTAAAGACAGATATTTCTCAGTGACTGATTCTTTAGCTTAAGGAAGGACCAAGTGTATGCTAAAACAAAGGAAGTGTCAATAAAATATGCAAAATAGTCTTTGACAACCAGGCAAAGTGCAAAATAGTTAGATGTACGCTTCTCGGTGGAAGATACAGCGTCTAATTGGTATTTGATTTCTTGTAGTACTCGACAGTTAATCCTCGTAGAGAGATAGTGCTGTCAGTGCCCCTCACTCGGTGCGCTGTAGGCATTACTTAAGGTTCTTTGAAGCTTGCCTTCTGCCCTAGCTTCAACCCTTTTCATTCCCCTTACTGTACCTTCTTTTATATTCTCTTTCTTCCATCTTTCTTTGCACCTCATCCTAACAATTGCAAGGTTTTCCTTTGTTACACCTTTAAAACCTTTTACTGTCAATTTCCGTTTCTGCGCTGAATGACCATAGATCTAGTGCTTGACCTTTGGCCTAAATTTTATATTGCAGTCCATTCGACAGTCAATTTTTTCTTTTTTGTGTTGTCGTCTTTTAATAAGGAATTATTTTTAAATACAATAATGTTTAACGTACTAGTTTAATATATGCAGTATATTCCAGCGTTCTTTGCTCCTATGTTAAGCAGTGCTGAAATTCTTTTCGTTCTCTTATTGTAAAAATTCCAAACTATTGCGGTATAAAGAGTCAGACTTCTTTGGAACGCATCTTCTTCCATTATCATCAATATGGAATCTTAGTCGCGTTATATTCACCTTCTTTTCCCTTAGATAATAATGTCATGGTATATTTCCCTTTCAAATTTACCTTCAGTATCATGAATAATTGGCATCTGAAGGCGTTTCGTTACATTTTGCGTTTTTAATCTGGTGTCTGTTACTCGAATTGCACATTTTTCTTATATGAACAGGCTTTGTGGCGTATAACTTTGGATAGATAACCACAGACTTTTTATGCCGATAACCTGTTCAGCAGTGTTTATCCTTCCTTTGAAATATTGCTCGTAAAGCTGTCCAGAATTTAAATTCATGGTAGGTTTAGGCGCTGTGCTTTTTTCTTTCGTAATAATGCAAGCCTGTATTGTTTTAGCATGCTTTTATAGTGTATATTAGGATCATTGCGGTTCAGACGTACATTTCATTGTAAAAGTTAGTGGATTTTATTCTGAAACATTCGTGTTTTTTTTTATGTTAAGTTACCGTCTTCTGCTGCGATGTGTTCACTTTACGGGAGGGACGTCAACGATAGTGTAGCGGGCTAATGGTGGACAATAGTCCGCTTTCCGAAGTTTCCTTTTATTGACAATTTGATGGAAAGGCAAACGGTACAAGTTGAGAATGTATGCAGAATTGTGGAATTATCTTCGGTCGACTGGCAGGTATAGTAATATTTATATTACAGTTTGGTAAGATAGATCCAGATGGTATTCTGTGGGAGTTTATGAGCCCTTGTATGGTATAATCCTTTACATTTACCTCTTGTTTGTCATCATACTACAAACAGAGTGAATACAAATGTTTGTTGGTTTAACTTGGCTTATTATTAAAATTAAACAGCAAACCCACTTTAGTTAGACATAGAAACCAAAGTGCATTGATCATTTAGCAGTTTCAAAGGAAGGTTCCATACTTATGCCTTCTTAATTGAACGTCTGCTGTAGACAGTCATCACCCCTCTTCAGTTCTTTCCATATCAGACACAAAAGAAAGAGACGAAACCCTTTCGTCTTTGTGCCGCATACCTTTAAGATCCCAACAGATATACCGTAATTTCATGCTATTTGTACACGTCTTTTTGTTTATGTACAATATATATATACTGTATATATATATATATATATATATATATATATATATATATATATATAATTTTATATTATATATTCATATATTTATATATTCATATATATATCTATATATATAATATATATATGTATATACAGTATATATGAATAGAAAGGAAAAATGTGAAATATTTTATCTCTTTCTGCCCCAAGTGGCCTCAGTTGAATATAATACCACCAGATATTATAGCACCCAAAGTAAAGCACGAATCAAAGCATAGGGTCAGAAGAGATAGAAAGTTTGTCATGGAGATGGAAATAAAATTGTTGAGAGAGGAATTGGAGAAGAAAGAGCTGAGAGTGAAAAGTTACGAAAGGAGAATAAATTTGGAAATTAGAGGAATGGAAGAGATGAAGCACCGTTTAAAGAAAGCTGAGAAGAGAACGAATGAAAATATTGTCATGATGAGGAAAATGTGGAGGGGAAGGTGCAGAAGGAGGAAGGAAGATGACAATGCCGAGCAGAGTTAACAATGGGAACAGTGAAAAAGGAATAAGACTTTGGAGGAAGAAATGGAAAGGAAAGAGTGCTAGGCAGTTGCAGACTGAGTAAAGAATCATTATATTCGTCCCTGAGAGAGAATAAAGGTATGAGAGATAATGAGTCAATGAAAAGGACGAGTGAGGAAGAGCGTAAAGGAAGTGCATGGGAGGTGCTGCTTCGAGAAGTGCCTCGATTTCAAGATTTAGCGTGATGGGGCAAGGACAAAATGGACTTTTTGAGGAAGTATGAGAATTTTTAGTAAGTAAATTGGGAGGAATTAGAAGATTCTCGGTACGGAAGTTCGAAACTGTGAAGAGGGGGAATGAAAGCAAGGGTGGAATGTCGGGTAAGTAATGTTTCTGAAGAAGCGAGACTGTGGAAAATGAGTCTGCAAACGTATGCTCATCGATTATAAACCTAAGCTAGGTAGAAGTGTGGGAGTAAGGACATTAATGAAATTAAAACTTTGATGAAAAAATTTCTGGCCAGTGTAGCTAAGTTAATAAATCTTAAGCATAAAGAAGAAAAGGAGATGCTTGAATAAAAGATTGAAATGAGATGTTTTATTGGAAATAATGAAAGATCACGTGTTTGAATAAAATGTGAGTGAATGGAATGAAAACAATGTGTAAGTGGGAAAGAGAACAAGGAAAGTAAGTTTCCATGAATGCAAGCCATACTTAGACGCCCTAATAAGTTACTTGGTAAATGTTATGTCTGAGGTTCTGGATAAGTATTGAGTATTATGGAAATAGAAGAGTCGAGAAGACAGTATAACAGGATGAACTTGTAATATCAGGGTGAAGCGAGATAGGAGTGCAAGTTGGGGGGTGGGGGGCAAGAACGAATGAAACGTGATTCCGGTACATTCATGTAGGCGTAAGAAGAATGAATGCAGATGGTTACTGGGTGCATGTTGTGGCTGTGGTGAGGAATGTCAGATTAATTATTTTAAAAGCAATAGATTTTGGCATGTAGCGAACATGTATGGAATGAAGAGCACGAGAGGTGTGTGGTAATTGTGGACAGTAGGGTCATTTTTCTAGAATGTGCAAAGCCCTTAGGAACCAGTGTGCCGTTTGTGGTAGGAGGGTCGTATAGCATGTGTGTGTGATTAAAGGAGAATGGTTCGCGGAGGAGAAGGAACGTCAATAGTGATGAGAGTGTGGTCAAGGAAACTGAGTATGAAAAGGGTTTAAATTGGTAAGACCTTTGGTATAAAAGGAGTGCATGTTCTGAATGCAAGAGAAAGATTTGCAGGTAGTGATGTATGTTTGAGTAGTGGTATGAGGGGAGGGGGGTGTTTGAGTAATAAGTGTGAGTGTAGGGGAGTGGAAATGCATGCTTTGATTGATAATGGATGTGGTGTGAATGCAGTATTTAGAAATAATTTTTGAAAGGTACCCAAGGTGAATGGACAGGATGCATTTAATAGACTTGTGAAAGAGGTTGAAGAGTTGTCTTTGCCTGTTATTATAAAATTTCAAGAAAAAGTTGTAATTGCTGGATTCAGGATGGAAGGGAATGATTGTTATGTGGTAGCTGGGGTGAATGGGAAGTACGGTGTGTTATTAGGGTATAACTTTATAAGGACGAACAGTATGACAGTGCATCCAATACAAGAAATGATTGAAGTGAGTTGGGTTAGGATACCAGAAGCCTGTTGTATGTTAGGAGTGATGGGAATATCAGAGTGAAGATGTTGAATGGGCTGGAAGTGTCCACAGTACAAGATGTGAAATCACCCAGGGGTAATAGTGGTGTAATGAATGTGAAGGTGATATGGCATGCAATTCTGGGTATACATGCGAGTGATCAGGATATGATTAGGTTGGATGGATCCCAAGTAGAGTATAATGTAAAGAGAGTTGCTCTTGCGGGGGATTCAAGAGTACGTATGCAAGTGAATACAGAAAGAAGAGGTGAAGAAGTATACAAGCAAGGGGTAGGCTGGGAGTGATGAATACTGATGTGAATGTTCATGATGAAATGTCTGTTTCGGGCTGTCATGTGGTGACTGGTGAAGTTCAGGAAAAGGAATGAGAATATGAAAATTTGATTGAAAGGATTAGATTCAGTTGGTATATCCAGGTTAAAGTTTGAGTGCTGAAATGCTTGAAGTTTTATGGATACAAGTGGTTATTCCATGGGTGATGATTGATGCAAGGTCAGGTTGTGGATGGAGTTGAGCTAAAGAGGGTAACTGCTTATGTTTCTAAAGCTTCCAGGGTGACAGAACGAAGGTATTCTACAGTTGAAATGGAACTAGTTGCATTAAGGTTTTGTTTGAAATATTTAAGACTTTTTTTCATGGAGTGCAGTTTGCAGTGAAAACAGATCACAGTTCATTGGTATATCTACAGAGAATAAGAAACGGCAGTAAGCTTGCAAAGATGATAGAAGGATTGAGTGAATTTGATTATGTGATACAATATGTGCCTGGTGGAAGGAATGAGGTTGCTGATCTGATGTCAAGATTACTCGGATATTAGGCCATAGGATTGATAGAAAGTGCACATCCTATGGTTTTGCCAAAAGGGTCGATGATTAGTGACAAATGTAAAGGCGGTGGTGTTTCAGTATTTGAGTGTGTTGTATGGGTAGAGAAACTTGGTGAATGAAGGAAGAAAATTATGAAGTTTGTAAGAGGCATGAAAAGTCGCAGTTGAAGAATGTGGATAGGTATCATTAGCAACTGAGAGCTGTGTACGCCTGGAGTAATGACTTTTCAGGAGATTTTGGAGCTGTGAATACATGCATTATGGAATGGAAAAACTTATTGTGTATCATGATAACAGTGTGAGAGAAAGGGACTTAATTGATACATATGCAGTGCTAAGTTATATTCATAATAATTGGCTTGTACAGGAAAAGTCATATGATCATAAGTATGGGGTAAGTGATGTGTATGAGAGGACTAAAGTATCGGATGTAAGGAAATAAAATCGTGTTGTATGTTTGGATAATCTAAAGAATGGTTGTTTTTGTATGCATAGAAAGGTTGGTTAGATGCATACATTGGTAGAAATAAGTAATGTGAAATATTACTGGTTAATTGATACAGGTGCACAGGTTCCCATGGTGAATGCTTATTTAGTTCATAAGGTGGAACAATTGAAGTGGGATGTTCCAGGAAGATCTGTAAGCACGATGATACTTGGAATTGGTTAAGAACATGTTTTAGTTTTGGGAGGAAGTGGAGTTGGCAGTAAATATAAGGTATATGAAAGATGTAGGGCATGATTTTGCTGTTCTGAGTGATGAGCAGGTGCCCTATCGTTTTTTTTTTTTTAATGGGAGTCAGTTTTTGAGAGTTTTTGAGAGTGAATGGTATGTGTTTGGATGTGGTAAATGAAGTGCTAAAGAGGGAATACAGAATGAGAGTGTTTGTGTGTAGCCAATTTTGTAGGTGTGGTAAAGACAGGAAAAAGTGAGGCTGCATTGTTATCATTAGAGGATGTGGAAGGCATGTCCAGTGATATGTTGGAATTGAATGATTGTTTTGAGACCTATATTCCAACTTAGGAGTGGAAGGATGTTATGATGTTCTGGCATAAAGTTTCAGTTCAGGCATTGGTTGCTTAAGTATATTTAACTGTGAAAAACAAAGTGAACTATAATGCAAAGTGATATTTGTTCATTTTGTAAGGATATTTTTTATGCAACAACATTTGTTTCAGTATTTGTTTGGCCAAGAAATATATTTTTATAGGTTAATTTCAGTATTACTGAAGCGTATAAGTGCGTATATGTGAATGTTTGTGAGGTATGCATTTATATAGAAAAAGGAAAAGTCCGAAGTGTTTCAACTTTTCTTGCTTAATGTGACCTCAGTAGAATATAATGCTACCACAGCTATAAAAGGCTTGGCAGAAAAAATTTCATAAATTCATTAGGAACAGGAAATCCTCGACTGAGTGAATACTTTACAGACACTTCCAACTGGTTTCCAACTGGTTTCCCGTGACCACTTTCACATCCAGTTCTTCGGTTAGTTCAACATTCAAATGGGCAGTGAATTCGAAATTATCTTGGGTAGATTACATAAAACTGTAACATATTTAAAATATTTTTTTTTTTTAATTTAAGCTTTAAGGCCGTCTTATACAACTCTACAATACTACCCTTAAATTCGGAGAGCCTCTTTGTTTCTACCTTTTTTCTCAACATTGAATAGAGGGGAATTCAGTCATAAGTAACCTTTATTACATGATTTTCCCAACGCTATCTTTCGTGTGAATCATCCCCTTAAGGAAAGCGAGTCATAAGGAAAGCGAGTCATATTATATATATATATACATATATATATATACATTTATATATATGTGTATATATACATAATTCACAAAGGTTGCATGACAAATACCGTTTAATATCTAGGGGAATTGATAAGCACTTCGTCAGTAGTGGGATTCGAACCACGTGACTTTTGACCACTGACCCATCAGGAGACCTTTATTTCTCTTGATGGCTCAGGAGTCAAAAGTCACTCTACGTCGTTGTTTCTAAAACTGGTGACACCAGTTATTAATTTCCCTTAGGTGTATGTTATTCCCAAGGTTATAGTGAATTGAATATTAGTATTTGTGAATGAAGGAACTGTCACTCTGTATGTGACATATATATATATATATATATATATATATATATATATATATATATATATATATATATATATACATATATATATATCACTTTATATCAATTCACTATTCCTAGGAGATAACTTATCACCATATCTAAACCACAGGCTAGGCCGCTAGGTCGAAACCTATTAGGGCCAGATGTACTTAAAAATGTAAAAATTCCCATTGGCTTTTAAGTAATTCTAAGGTACAGTGAATTCGATATTAAGTGATGATGTTTATATATATATATTTATATATATATATATATATATATATATATATATATATATATATATATATATATATATATATATAGATAGATAGATAGATAGATAGATAGATAGAGGGATAGATATAAACACAATTATGCACACACACTTTGGCTTACTGGTTCGATCTGGGCCTTTCGCCCTCGTGAATGGGGACCGAATCAATTGAGGTCAAGAAAAAGGCATGATTGTAGTAACACCAGCCCTAAAGACTTGCCGATTATAGGAAGGCTGTGCCCATTTGGTCCCCACTCATTCTAGAAGTAAAAGATGGATTCCGAATAATATATAACTGTTTCCTCTTTTACAGGCATCTTTTGCCGCTGACAGTGGGGACCCATGTTTCAAATGCATTTATTAGAAGCTGAGAGTTTCGGAGCCTCATGTGTATTATTTTTCGTCTTCTTTGCCACTAACCAGTGTACAGAGAACGGTGGCCACTCGTTCAGCCAGAAAACTTTCTCTAGGATCTAATAAAGTCACTTCACGAGGGCTCGCTTGCACTCCAGTAATTATGCTGGTTCGGGGATACTCGATGACAGTAGAGAGAGAGAGAGAGAGAGAGAGAGAGAGAGAGAGAGAAATTCCTCTTAGCTGCTTGAAATTAACCGGCAGTGATAATTATATATATGACGTAATCATGCAAGGGAAGAGATAGAGTGGCAGGAAAGAAGATGCCTTTATCCGCTTGGTAGCGGATTGACATAGGAAGAACAGTAAAGAAAATAATGCTGCGGGGAACTGTAGGTACCGAAAGGGGAAGCAAGGGTTCTTACAACCCTGAGTGGAGGGCAAGAGGATGAGGGGTGGTAGCCGTGGTCAAACAAGGGGGAAAAAAGAGCCGATTGTGTTATAGTGCAGTTTGTTGATGGATTAACAGCGCTACAGTTGCTGGTATTAAAGAGTACGCTTTTATTTTTCATTTAGAACAAAATAACCATTATTTATGTTTTATGTATCAGGGAATTGATTACTTTTGATTAATTATTACAATTTGCTATTTAGAAAGGTAATCCGTAAAATTTTGAGGTTAAAGTAAGGAGTGTGGCTAACTTTTTCACCTGTTGATACTTGCTGTCTGTAAGGATGTGTCGCAAATAATTTCTTTCATTTAAGGAACTGTTTGTATTGCTATGGTTTTACGATTTCTTTTATTCAAGAAAAAATTTTACTGTTAGATAATGTAAGATTTTTACTTTGCTGTAAGCTTTTCATTTTGTACTCTTTAAAAATGTGTTGATTGCAACATACATTGTGGTGACGTAATTCAGTGAATTGTTGAAAAAAGCTAAGTACTTCACAAGGCTCCTTCAGAGACTGCTGTGTCATCTAGGAATCACAAACCAAGAAGATTCGTTATTTTAGGGTATCAGTCATACTTAACGCTTGTAAATGTTCATAGATACGAATGATTGTTTAGAAAATAAACTCACTGCAAAAACGTGATACAAGGTGGTACACTGTAGGCATTACTTGAGGTTCTTTGCAGCGTTCCCTCGGCCCCTAGCTGCAACCCCTTACATTCCTTTTACTGTACTTCCATTCATATTTTCTACTATCTTGCTATCCACCCTCTCCTAACAATTGTTCCATAGTGCAATTTCTATGTTTTCCTTCTTTTACACCTTTCAAACCTTTCTACTCTCAATTTTCTTTTCATCGCTGAATGACCTCATGGGTCCGAGCGTTTGGCCTTGGGCATAAATTCTACGTTGCGTTCCATTCATCAGATGGTTCCTCTTTATGAAACTGAAATAGAAAGACTGGGAGAGGTATTGTTTATCCTCCTTGATGAGCAATATGAGAATAGAGACAACCTAAAAGAAGGTAGAATACCATCCACTGCACGGTGGGGGTCGCACTAGTCCCTTCCCAAGATGAATTTCGGAATGGCTACTGGAACGGCTGAACTCCTAAGCACACTTGCGATAAACACGAATCCTAGAAACTCTCTTCACAACAAGAAGTGGGGGAGACAAAGCTGAAAGAGGGGGGAATGAAGAAAAAGGAATAACTAGCGAGAGGAAAAAAAGGAGAACAATTTGGAGATTGTGACAGTTTTCCACGCGCATCGTTAGTATTTCCTTACATTTGCGAGAATTTGTTGTGATTGCAATATTATAAGAAGGTATTTTTCATTTGAAATTATAGGAAAATTTCTTCACTATAAATTTTACTTGCTAAGATTTTATAAATGTGTGCACGCACACACACATATGTACAGTATATCTGTGCGTGTGTTTGTGGGTGTTTGTGTGTGTGTATATGTATATATATATATGTGTATATATATATATATATATATATATATATATATATATATATATATATATATATATATATATATATATATATATATTTTTTTTTTTTTTTTTTTTTTTTTGTGGAGTGGGTAACTCGAAAATAATATGAAGAAAGTGCATATAGTATTGCGAGCACAAAATTGGGCACACTTACATTTCCCGAAGGGGAATTATAAGTGATAAATAGATATTCCCGAAGGAGCTTAATGTTTGTATATAAAGCACGGCCATATGATAAAAAATTCATAAAAAGGGCTGCGTGTTCCAAACTTACCAAAAAGTACAAACCCCCGCACTTGACAGGTATGAGTACGGCTGATTCGGCGTTTATTCATACCTCTATTGATAGCCCAATGGTTAGGGACGTCGGCTGGAAGTCGTTGGTTGTACTGTCAAGTGTTCGAGTCACTTAGGTAGCAAATCATATATCACTTATAATTCCTCTTCGGTGATATTCCCGAAGTAACGCAAATTGATGTTAAACGACGTTTGTAGCTTAATCTTTATATATATATATATATATATATATATATATATATATATATATATATATATATATATGTATATACTGTATGTATATATATATATATATATATATATATATATATATATACATGTATATATGTATGTATGTATGTGTGTATCTATCTTATATATATATATATATATATATATATATATATATGTATATATATATATATATATATATATATATATATTATATTTATATACACAGTATATATATATATATATATGTAGTTATTTTATGTATATTAAACTTCTTATTGTGATTGTTTGAATGATGTAGCTTGCAGGGAAGGCAGTTGGAATGACTAATTATATAATAATTCATACTATTTTATTGCAAATGTGACTATTGCAGTGGTTCGGAATATCAACACATTATCAGTAATATTTTGAAATTAAATCCTACAAGGCCCCTGACGCAGTTGACGCTCGGATCGGCATGGTTATTCTTCTGCACTTTATGTAAACTTGATCAGAAAATGCCGCTGGAAAGGTTTGTCACCAAGTAGTTGAATACTAATTTTATTACAGTATCATGAACAGCAGTAAGATAATGTGTATAGTAGTAGATTGTCGTACACTGCATAGAACATAATTATAACTACTGGATTCATTTGTTTTTGCTCCTAAGGTATCAACTGTAGACTGCAAAGAACTTTACTCTGTTGGTAAGTTCCAAGAGCTCTTTGTTTATTCATTTTATTTCCATTATTTCGCCAGAACATTTAGTGAAGCAAAAACTGCAGGTTGTTTGACGCAGACACAGCAATAAAGCAAACCTTAGTAGTAATTGAAGTGTTTAGAAAAATATAGAAAAAATTGTTCAACCTTTTTAAAAAGGTTGATCTTTGGTATATTCTGTCATTGAACTCGATTTTATCAGGATCACTTTTGCCGGCGTAGATGATGAAAAATCTTCTGCAAGAATCAGCATTCCCAGGAAATTACCACCTCTTGTACTTTTATCGAACACGTTATCTATTGAACTCCAATATCCTGTTTGGGTTCCAACCAAAACGGGTTTCTGTTGGATGTTTAAGAATTCCTAAGGAGTTGATCAAATCACAGATTTATTGTATTCTAGGGATACCGTTCCTTCCTGTTGCTTTGACAAGGAAACAACTAACAAATTCGTGAAGGTAGCCGCCTTGCTTCACTGATTACTGTAGTGATATGTGATTCCGGGTGTTTTCGCTGTAGGCATTTTTCAGCTCCTTAGCTCGAATAAAATTTAGTACGGTATATTGTCATGTTTTCTCTGTAAGCCTTCTCAAACTTTGCCTCGTTTGTTACTTAGCACCAGGATAGGTAACCTTAGTAGACCCATTGATTTTGTTCAACAACCTTTTTTATACAGACGTGTGTATTTGTACAACTTATTTCAGGGTAACCATAGTCCTCATGTTAATTATATAATGTGAGACCATGTTTAGGCGACACTGCATTGCTGGTAAAGTTGGATCTACAAAGTTTTGGAGCACTCTGACAATAAAAAGTAAAAAAAAAAAAAAAAACTGAAAGCAATTTAAGCGTCTACTGTTCTAAGAGCCTCTTGACCTATTCGTGAGCCACTCACGCCACTGGGGCCAGATTATGGACACTTGGACATCGGATTTTTCTCTTCTTGTAGTTTCATCCTTTGGGGTAAGAGTGCAAATTATGCTAAGGTTCCCCTCACAGCTTTATACACTCTTTTTTATCCGTTAAAAAATAAGCGTACTTTAAAATTTTTACTCGGTATTTTCCCCATCCAAAAATTAAAAACTTTTTGAAAGAAATTCAGTTTAGATCATTTTCGAACAACGGCGCGTAAATTTATGTGATCATCTGATTAAATAAAGCTTTTCTGAATGTTGGAATGGGGACTGTAATACTTTGTTTTGCATATGGCATTCAATTCCACATTTTATTACACTTATTTAAATGACAAGAGTGATATTTATAATTCCTTCTCCACTTGCATAAAAAATAGTTTATGCAGTATTAGCATTGTAGTTATATGGAAATTTACTTGCGCATACTCATACACATACATTGTATACATAAGGACATGCATATATATATATATACACATACATACACATACATATATATATATATATATATATATATATATATATATATATATATATATATCATAAATGTATGTGTATGTGCTTGTGAAAGAGGGTAAATGAATTACTTTTCCATTGGTCAATGAAAAAGTAAGAGAGGAAATGCTGAAATTAATAGAGAAATGCTGGTGAATTTGAGCAAATACTTCAGGGATAAAAAAACTGTTCGTGAGGGAAATAATTTAAGTGACAAAGGGTAATAGTCAGATGAATAGCATTAAAGGATGACAATGGCCAGATGATGTTCGGAGAGACTGCAGTACTTCCTGATTTGATTCTTTTGGAGTATTTTAAAATAGAGGATAGACAGTAGGTACAGATCAATGGTGCAAGAGTGGAGGCGGTCTATTATTCACTTAAGAATATACAATATGTCAAGACAACAAAGATGGGAGACTGGGAAGGCTCCAGAAGTGACGGTAGCATAAGAGAGGTACTGTGGCAATGGTATATAGCTGATTAGATGCCAAGGGTTTCGCCAGACATGCTGAGTTCAGGGAAAAGTACAAAGGAGTGGGTGAGAGAAATCACTTACTGTAGCCTTCTGTTCACCAAAACTCATTGTAGCTTTGTTACTGGAAGGTGTTTCAAACGTGTTTCGAGTAAATTTACACAGAACTGGAGTGACTGTTTGTTTTTATGATATGGTCACAGCCTATGATATGCGATCTCATCTGGCTAACGTTTGTGCTCTTTTAGACATCACAGTCTGCTTGTCAATTATCACAGAGCAGATTAACATCAAAGGTGGCTAAGTTATTTGTGGATGGGTTGGTTAGTTCAGAGGCTTACACACACACACACACACACACACACACAGAGAGAGAGAGAGAGAGAGAGAGAGAGAGAGAGAGAGAGAGAGAGAGAGAGAGGCAGGCTCCACTTTGAAGGCTCTGTGATGGATGAAGCAAATACAGTTAATTTATTCATGGTATTTTGATAACTGAGTTCCGTTTGAGGGATGAATAGCATAGAACTGTGTAAAATGTTCTGTGATACGTGGTCATCATATCTTACCGACCTTTTGTTACTGATGGCTGGGGTTTGAAATGGGAAATAATTTTGTACCTCAGATGGCCTTGTGAAGGATTTTTTTTTTTTTTTTTTTTGAGAAGTTCGATGCCAGTCCGTTTTATGGCAGAACCCTCTGATGTGTTCACTTACTAATTTTTGCTTGTAACAGTAGACTATTTCATTCTTAGAGGCTGCGGCTACAGAGGAAAACAATGCAGCTGTCACTTTTATTCTGAAAATACATGGAATATACCAGCAGCCTTATATTTACTAATTTTCATGTATAAATTATTATCTGTATTAATATGAAGTCTTTTTCTCTTATATTTACGATTATCTTTTACTGTGTTCGCTCTCTTTCTCATTTTAAATTTTAAACATGTATGTAAGCTGAGAGGATATTATCGATGTAAATTGGAGTATAATCATGAAACAAATAGGAAAAGCAATAAAAAGCAGTTGGAGATAGAAGATTTCAGAAATAGATTTGTGTGTATATATATATATATATATATATATATATATATATATATATATATATATATATATATATATACAGTATATATATAGTAATGGAAAATGTTGTGGATCGCTACATGCTTACTGCCATAGTCAATGAATCGTGGTAAGCTGTATGTAAATATATAAGCTGTTTCAGGCTAAAATTCAGCCTTATGAAACACCTGTGTCGGTTGATTAGAGCCTCTCTCTCTCTCTCTCTCTCTCTCTCTCTCTCTCTCTCTCTCTCTCTCTCTCTCTCTCTCTCTCTCTCTCTCTCTCTCCAGTTGAGCTGTTGTTATTTGTTAGCTGCATTTTGAAAAGCAAATACTTTTGTAATTATCAGTATTATTGCTGGAGAGACAAATCCACAGTTATGTATGGGTACATATATTTAAACTCTACAGAGAATTTTGGGGAATCTGTTCGAGTCCCCTATTAATTTAATTATTGTTACCAATCATTCTTAGGATTATTATTATGGTGATAATTATTACAAATAATCTTTCCACTGATTCTTTACTAACTCCAGAGGTTTTCATATCAAGTCATATGCAAGGAAGTAATCAAGAACAAAAACAAAGTCAGCGCAGTTCAAGCATCAACTTACAGGATTGTATCTAATGACTATGGTATGTTTATCAGTCACCAGTACCTTTCCATAACAGTGCTAATTCATCCTGAGATGATCACCAAACCATATCACGATCATCGTACTAAATTTCATTGAATCCTGTAAAGGTAATGAAATGTACACAGAATCAATTTAAAGTTTAATTACATAACGTTATTAAACTTCCCAGCAAGTAACTTTAAGTGGATAGACGCTGAGAACAGACAAGCACTTTCTTTATTATTCTTTTTTTATAACATCAAACCATGAGAGGGGTCTGATAGCTTGGCAATAAGCTAGTTCCAGTAATGCTCAGTATCCAGCTAGATAGGACTTGGGTAATAATTTTTCTTGCCCGAGTCACTATCTAGCTGGATACTGAGCATTACTGGAACTAGTAGGAAGGTTTGTTGTTTTTACCAGTAACAGAAGCTTTAGGGAAAAGCATCAAGTGTTTCAGGGCGTTGGGTCAAATATTGAGTTAATTCTTCAATTATAATCTTAACCAGGTCGGCCTGGATGGCTCAGGTAGGCCGTAGGAAGCGCTGGTAACCAGGCCCACGACTTCCTCCAGTCACAGTAACTTTCTATACATATGAGATAGCAAAAGTGGAATGAAAGAAAGGATAACCGTGTTACCGTCAAGGAGACAAGTGCCATCGCACCGACCAGGAATGGTATTCTAACTTTTATTATATTAGCATTATTATTAAGAAAGAAGTAAGTAATGTTGTTCAATGCTGGCGAAAGATTTAAGAATTCCCGAGCTCCCTTTTTGTCTCATCTGAATCTATATATATTTTTTTTTTATTTCTTGTGTTCTTGTTTTCTCACACGTTGTGTGTTTTCCGGTTTACTTTTGAGGTCACGTGCCACGGGTCGTGTGTTCCCATTGTGTGGTTACCATTGAGTCCGCATTTCATAAGCGTCCTGCCTCCAGTCTCCTGTAAATGTTTACAGGGCGCTAGTCAGCAGCAGAGGAGAGAAACCTGTCAGTGCCCGGACAAAACACCACACACACACACACACACACACACACACATTTTATGAGCGTCTTAGGTCTTTTCCACTCTCAAAGGGAGATGTAGGAATTAAGGCAAAGGCTGCTGAAGTGTCAGCAGATATGCCTGTGTGCGGACCTCCCCATCCCTCCCCATTCCCCCATACCCAAGACAGGTCGGCCAGACAGAGGATTAACGATGAATCAGCCGGGTCGACCGCTTATCGTGAGCCATGAGCCAGGTTGTAAGCCAGGGACAGTCTGGACCTTGTAAACAAATAGTTCCTTACTTCCTTGTTTACGGTGAGCATGTGTGTCAGCACTGGAACTCGTGGTATTTTCTTAAAGAGCTTTTTATAGTCATGCCGAGTAATTGTGCAGTTTATGGTTGCTCAAACACCAAGTTAAAGACAAAAAACTTGGGAATAAAGTATTTTAGATTTCCGAGGGAGAAACTGTACCGAGATAAGTGGCTGAATGCATGTCGTCGTGCAGGTGCAGTCAATCCTGAACTTGCAGTGATATGTTCTGCTCATTTCTAACCCCAGGATTATATTGATGACATGAAGTCACGGCTGCTGAATATTGAAAGCCCTAAAAATAAGAGGCTATTAAAGGAAGACGCCGTGCCATCTCTTCATTTGCCAAATGGTGAGTTTAATCTCCTCTTTTGCATGCATACATGAATAAAAAGTTAATACTTCAATGTGATATATATACAGTGTATATGTGTATATGCATTGCGTATAAATACTCACAAAATCTAGTATCTCATGCTGTTTCAGACGCTGTGTCGACATTAGCATTTAGTGAAAGAGATGCAAGAAATCAAAAGAGAAAGCCAGGAAAATCTCAGAAGTTCTTGACAGTGGGAAAGAAGAGTCTAATGTATCGGAAGTGTTCATCGAAGTCATACCAGATAAAATAAAAAATGAACTTGAGAAGCCAGGAAATGAGGTCAAGCATCTTAAAGAACCAAATGGCAGCTCAAGGACACACATTAATACTTTAAGTGAAAATACTGAATAAATCCTAAGAAATTTATTGATTGTTGGGTTCAGGATATTTTGAGCACATTCTTCAGTAAAACGCAAATTAAGGCTATAGTAACTCAGAGTAAAGTAGGTGAGTGGAGCAATGATGATATCGTATCAGTCTTGACAATGGGAAGTTTAAGTCCTAAATGTTATAGATATTGAAGGTTAAAAAAAAGGATACCCATTACCATGTAAAAGTACACTAAATGAAAGAGCACGAGCCTTTGAGTGTGAGCCTGGCATTTTAACTTCAGAATTAACATTATTACGGGCAAAAAATGAAACACGGTCACCGGCTGAAAAGTTGGCTGTTTTAAGTGTGGATGAAATGTGCATCAGTAAGGAATGGTGCTATGACAAAGGAAAGGATGTCTTATATAAACCCTATGACAGAGTGTTGGTAGCTATGCTGAGGTGCCTTATTGGTAAATGGAAACAACCAGTATATTTGATTTTGATCAGTCAGATGTAAAGACATTAGTATTAACTGTAATCAAAGAGGTAGAGGCTGTAGGTTTTCAGTTGTTGCTATAGTTCATGACTTTGGGTCAGACAACCCACGTATGGGGAGAGAAATGGGAATTGATCCTTTAGAAAATGAAATTCCCTTGAAAAACCCTGTTGCCGACAGAGAAATATTTGTATTCGCAGATGTTCCTCATTTAGTAAAATTGATTAGGAATAACTTTATTGACTCGGGATTTTATTTAGAAAAAATGGAAGTTTAATTTCTGTTGCTAGCGTTGGGGAAATGGTGAGTAAAGTGGGATCAGAATATGGCTTAGCATAAAGTGAATGAAACTCACTGAAATGTCACAGGACAACAGAGACAACGTGTCAAATATGCAGTCTAGTTATTATCTAAATCTTGTTAAAATTCTTTGAAATATCTTGGAGAAAGGGATTTATTAGAGTCAAGCAACTGGAAAGAAACATCACACTTCATTTCTTTAGTTAATGACTGGTTCGACGTAATGAATTCTAACCATACGTATGGTGATTATATCTTCAAGACATGCGTTTGGATTGGGTACTGATAAGCAAACGGAAACTCAATGCGAGTTAGTAAATTTAATGAGGCCAATAAGAGTAAAATCCCCCAAGGCCCGATGTTTATATAAATTTCAAAAAGGAGTGATTTCATCATGTAAATCCACCATAGGTTTATTCGGAATGTTGAAAAACATGTACGACATTATTAATTATATAATGACAACGATTAAATCAAGAATCCCTTGAGGATTTTTTTGGTTGCATCAGACAGATGAATGGCCCTTATGACCACACAAATCCAACAGAATTTAAGTACAGGCTGAGGACACTGCTATTAGGTAAGGATGTCACGCTAATTAGTGCAAAAACAAACACAAATCCCGGTCACAATAATCAAGATGTGATTAATTATTCAGGAATTGAAACAGAATAAAACTACCAAGGACAGGAGCTTGCACTAGAAGTCTGCTTGACAATTTTAATGTTCCGAGATTGAAGACGACAACATATTTGGTTCATCAAAGGACAACTGCAGCAGTAATCGAAGAAGGAGCCCTGAGATATATTGGTGGTTATATTATTAGAAAATTCTCTATAAAATACCCCAATTTAGGTAATAAGATAAATATAAGTGCAACTGAGGGCCAGTTTTGGGTGGAATTGGTAAACAGAGGAGAATTATACAGTATAAGCCCCCCTGACGAATTCTTCTCTGAGTTAAGAAAGTTGAGGGAAGTATTCAGTGCAATACATGGAAAATCACTCATTGAGAGAAAAGAATGTATAAAAACCTTGTCAAGTGAGCTAAAACAGTCTGGAGTATTTGCACCAGTTGAGGTGATAGATTTTTTTGCAAAAATATCTGTGTATTTTAGAATAAGGCACCCTAACAACATGCTAAGAATTCCAAAAAATTTCGAAAAACTGAAACATCCAGAACGAAAAGAATAAAGTTAAAACTTTCATGTAAACATATATAGGTAGCGCAACAAATTGCTTTCCATTTATTGAAACCCTAATGTATTTGAATAATCTTCAGTGTATCAGTGATGTTTGTCTAAGATATTGTTCAAAACAATAAAAAGATAGGTGTTGATTACTTGAAGTTCTTACCCTCGTCCAACGATAGAAAAATTAACTCAGGTTTGGCATATGAGGCTGTATTTTTTTTAAACAAAATACTGCCACTAATAGATAATGAGGTTAGTATTAGACTACCAATAAAAGAAAATACAAAACTGAACCTATTAATGCAATGACGAATGATGGTCGAACGTTCCATTGTATCGTCGAGCCAGTACCCACGCAGTGGGTCCAGCCAGCGGCGAGCGCGTGTGACGGCATCGTCTAGTCGACCTGTCTTCCATGGTAACGGTAAGCTGTGGGCCAGTGAAAATCTATCATGGCCCGAGGGAGGCTCGAACCAGGGACCCCTCAGATTGCGAGCCGCCAAAGATACAACTGTCCAACCTTTTATATAATATAATGCACTCACACGCCATATTTTCCCATTCTCTGCTATTCTTTGAATCACAGGTGTGTTCCCTTTCTCCGGTCTCTCTTAAAACCACATGTCGTGTGTTTCCCTTCTGGTGGTGACATTTTGTATTTAACTACCAAGTTTTCGTTAAAAACACCATTGGTCATTGCTGTTGAAATGAAAATGATAATGTTGGTCAGTAACAATTAGTAAGGATTTCGTGATAACGAATGAGATATACGTACGGTTGACAAAATTTGCTTTCATCATCTTTATCAAATCAGTTCTTCCTCTGACATATATACACATAACGGATAGGCCATCTCATTGTAAACATTATATATATATATATATATATATATATATATATATATATATATATATATATATATATATATATATATATATATATATATATATGTATGTATATATGTGTGTGTATATATATACACACACACACACATACATACATACATATATATGTGTGTGAAATCGGGGAACTTTTTTATACTTTCCTTCTCTGTCGAGTGAAATCGGTATTCAGAGGTATTGTTATATTTTTATGGAATTTGTTTTGCAGTTTTGACGTATAAAACTTACAGATTACGTAACCGTCCTTTTTCTCCACATTTCTCTTCACCATAATCTACGCAGACTATATGTATTCTGATGTAGATGTATGAACAAGATCATAAAGTGTTGACACAAGCAGATAAGTTTCTTAAATCCGTCTATAAAATTGTGCTGTGATACATTCTTATAAGACAGGTCTGCCTAATAAGGTCTTAGAGAGAGAGAGAGAGAGAGAGAGAGAGAGAGAGAGAGAGAGATTAAGTCTTTTCCAGTTTTACAAGTTTCGAGAGTTAGTGAGCAGTTCAAAATAAAGTTCGAAAGTGTTAAAAGAGACAGTTAAACGTTAAAAAATAATATGCTAAAGTTCATAATGACGGGTGTGTGTGTGTGTGTGTGAGAGAGAGAGAGAGAGAGAGAGAGAGAGAGAGAGAGAGAGAGAGAGAAATCCCCATTCATCTTGCACTGGAGTCAGAACTTGCTCTTTGTCCGTCTCGTGGAATCAAGAGGAAACTAGAGAGACATTTACGTACAAAGACGATTAAAAAGATGAAGGTAAAACGAGGAAAAGATAAGCGTGACCAGAAGTTTTTAAAATTTCCTAAACATTTTAACAATTATTTGTGTTGGTACTTTCGATTTTGTGTGTATGTATGAATGTGTGTGTGTGGTATGTATGCACGTGAAGTTTCAAGAATATTTATTTTCAGTTGCATATTCTGTCCATTTCTCCCACCCAGTCGAAAGTTTGGAGCGACAGAGTAATGGTCGTCGCTGAGGACGTTGCTAAATGAGCATTTTTGTTTTGCGTTGACCATGACATAGGACTGCTTACATTTCTCAAGTGTTTTTCAACATGCTCATTTTGGAATTTGTAAGAATGATAGTATTTTCATTTTTAAGATTTAAAATACTTGCGTATAGAACTTAAAATGAAGGAATACAAATTTCAGACGACATAGTGTTCCTAGTTATAAAAACTCATAGTTAGTAAAAATTGTATGTATATTAACTGGATATACTTCTAACTAATCACATTTGAAACATTAATTTTCCCTGCTAAGAATTCCTTGTAAACTTGTGATGGCTTAAACTCTCTCTCTCTCTCTCTCTCTCTCTCTCTCTCTCTCTCTCTCTCTCTCTCTCTCTCTCTCTCTCTCTTTCTGAGTTTTCCAAGAAGCAATTAACATCAGGAAGACCACTTTATCGACCACTAGTCTAATTGGATTTTATATGGTTTTGACCCGTGTCATTAAAGTTGGTCATGTTCGCTTTAGTACGTTTGTGTGTGTGTATGTGTGTGTATAAGCGCTCGCGCTCACACACACACACAGTCCGACACAACACACTTACATGAACATTTTATATATATATATATATATATATATATATATATATATATATATATGTATATATATATATTTATTATATATATACAAAGTATATATATATACAGGTTGTTTCGAAATTAGAGGCCCCCTCCACAGAACAAATGGAAAGTTATGAAGTTTTCTGCTATAGCCTATCACCAAGTACATTATTTTAAGTTTCTATTAAGCTATTTTTCATTTGACATTTCTTGTATTTTCAGACTGAGTGATGGAGTTAGATACAGCCATGGCTAACGACTCGGAGGAAATCAGATGGATTGACCGAATCCGGGCTATAACCTTCAGAGGCCAGGGATGCTAGCGCATCCTTCATTTCACGTTCCTGGATAGCTAAATACATTGAAAAAGATGAATCCTTTGTTAAAAGAAACTGGAACAAAAATCCATATGACTGTCATCGCGAAAAGAGTGAGAATCTTGGAAGGCTTGAAGTCTTTTATCAGGAGTCAAAAGACATCATAGCTGAGGCAGTGGGTAGACCAAGAAAGTCTTTATGTAAATTGGTGCTTGAACTAGAAACAAAAGGGGAAAGAAGAGAAGTTATAGTGCTGTATATCGTGAGTTGAAAAAATCTGGTATCAAACCATTTCATGTTATCAGCAAGCCCAACATCACTCAGCAACAGTGAGAAGGCTGTGCAAGGTTTTGTGGTTCATTTCTTAAAGGTTGGGATGAAGCTGACTTTCTCCATGTTGCCACATCAGATGAATTCTTCATTTACACAGTCAGGAAACCAAATCATAAAAATGACATCGTTTGGGCTGCAAATTTGGATGATATCAGCGATGACATTCACTATTGCCAAGTTGTGAAATTTCCTGAATGTTTGGGAATTTTTCTGTTTCACAGCCAAACGGTTAATGTGGATCATCAAAGAAAAAGGACAGTCATGGAATGGGGAATACTTCAGAGAAACTGTGCTTACTGGTGGAGTATTTCCTTTCCTCAAAGATCCTGAAAATGTGTTATCTGTTGAAGAAGTCACATTTTTACATGATAAGGCACCATGTTTCAAGGCTCTTCGGACACAGGAGCTTCTTCGAAACAGTGATATTGATTTCTTCTCGTCAAGTGAATTTCCAGGTAGCTCCCCTGACCTTAATGTGTGTGAAAACATTGGTAGTATCTTAAAGGATCGTGTTGAAGCACGCACAGTGAACTATGATGATATACCAAGCCTCGATGACCTGCGAAGAGAGGTGACCGAAGTGCTCAGGGAAATAGAGTTTGAGTCTCAGCATTTTTGCGATTTGCTGAAATCATACCCCTCAAGAATGCAGGCTGTGGTACAGGCAGATGGAGGCCACACAAAATATTAAATACTCAGAGAGAAACTTAAATAAATACTTGTTCTGAATTGCTTTTGTTTTTGTCCATATCAATTTTAGTTTTTGCTGGAGAGAGGGGCTCTAATTTCGAAACACCCTGTATACATTGTATATATATATATATATATATATATATATATATATATATATATATATATATATATATATATATATATATATATATATATATATATACACATGTTATATATCTCAGTCTATATCTATATATATATATGTATTATATATATATATATATATATACAGTATATATATATATATATATATATAAACATTACCACTTACACAATTGTTCTGTGTATTAATACAATCAATGAAAGGACCTCGTTTAAACTGGATGGTATCTGGTGGAGATATTTATTCAGGAAAAGTTACAAGCTTTCCAGAAGATGAGGACAGGTAGTCCTGGAAAGCTTGTAACATTTCGTGAATAAATATTTCCGCTAGATACCATCCTTTTTAAATGAGGTCCCATTATTAATTAAATATATATATATATATATATATATATATATATATATATATATATTATATATATATATATATATATTTTATCGATATATATCTTAGACCGATATATATAAGTTTAGTATGTATGTGTATGTATTTACACATACACATTTTATGAAAGACATTAAATTCTTAGGGTGATTCTAGGTTTAGCCATGTACCTGAGCGTCCGTTCATTTTTCCAGGAACATGACAGTATATTTCTTCTTCCTCCCATTATATTATTTTGATGTTAAAAGATACATCATAGTTTATTTTTGTTTATTTTCCTTGTTTTTGAATAAAAATTTAAAACGCATATCGTTTTGTTATCTCTCTTGTCAGTTGAAAATAGAGAAATGTTTGAAGAAATCGCGATTGAAATAAATATAAGTCCAAACTTGAACTTGGAGAAAACTAAGGCATTTTGACGGTTAAAAATTCTAAGTCCCTTCATCACAAAGTTAGAGTTGCATGTATACATACAGTATATATTCTGTTCTTCGAGCACTGTGTTCTGCATTTGGTCTCCGACTCTATCTCCTCAGTTGGGGCCTTTTATATTATTTTGATGATGACGTTCGATACATCATAGTTTATGTATTTCATGATTTTCCTTGTTTTTATAATAAAATTTTAAAACGCATATCATATATGATATCTTCAGTTGAAAATAGAGAAATGTTTGAGGAAGAAGATACGACGCGTATTGAACTAAATATATATTAAAGAAATTTGGAGTATACGTCCTTACTCATTTTGACGGTTAAAGGTATTGACTGAACTATTTGTACATCGCAAAGTTAGAAGTGCATGTATCGGGGAAGTCATAAATACAGTATATATATATATATTCATTAGTAATATATTTGTGTTATATATATATATATATATATATATATATATATATATATATATATATATATATTAGTAAACCGTCGTTAATAGTGACATAAATACTGGCAAAAACAATAAAATTATAGGAAATCTTCATTATGCTCATCGAGTTGTCAGAAACTAAGGGAACTGAACTTCATCGAGAAGATTAGCATCTCGGCTTGCTTTAAATTATTGATTTTTTTTTATATTTTGGAACGTTAATATTAAAATACGCATGTACTTGCAAAGTTGCTCTGATTGCATTTGTTTGATGACAGTAGAATACAGTATAGGTCGTGTGGTTGAGTGCCACAGTGTTAAGATGGCCGAAGGATATCGTGCTCAGTGCGTAAATGTATAGTCGATAAACAATGCAGTTCTGTACTTTTGTCCCGAGACGAATATGGTGGTAACGTTAGACTTTTTTTTCATATGTGTTTGGGAGTCGATGTTAATTCAAACTCTGTCATGTTAGTTGCCCAAGTTCAGATGGCGAAGTCTTTTATTTAAGTAATACGTATTTATTTTGTACCCAGGTTTGGAATATTACTGGCTTATTAAGATTGATTTTGAGTTGTTTTCTCTTTATGGTGAAATCTGTTTTTGTACTGCAAGACGCTCTTACTTTCTCTTTCGCTGTTGGCATAATTTACCCCAGTGCTTTGTACAGCTGACGGTGCTCCTCTCTCAGGTGGTCTCGTAAGACCTGTCAGACGATCCCTGACAACAGTGATCTTCGTATGACAGTAACTTCATTCACTGTCTTTCCTACACAGTGAAGCCTGGGAATTCTCTTCTGTGTTTCTGATTACGTGTGGAGAGACCCAAATTTTCGTTTCCTTTCTTTCCTTCCTTCAAACCAGTACTAGATAAAGGCATTTGGTTGCCCTTGATATATCAACCTCTTGAATAAAAAGAAAAGTCAATAAATATTCAAACGTATGTGAACCAGAACGCATGTTAGAATTTGGGTAATCTCCAAGGCCATGAACCTTAACCTTTTAAGTTGCTCGGTGTCTCTGAAGCAGAGGAATAGGGAGGCCTTGTCGCAGCTAACAAACAGACGAACAAAGCTCAAAGTAGGAAATATTACCTATATTAGCCCAATTATGATGCAAAAAGGAGAGAGCAGGACTGGCTAAGCGAAGGAAAGTGGGTTATGAGTGAATATGAGGGAAGAAGAACAAAACGAAAAATTACAGCCGATATGTAATAGGCCGGTTTTTGAAAATTTTCAAAGTTTGCTAATCAAGTTGTTATTGATAAACTTTTGTGGAGCACTGAGTAATTTAAAATTTTCCTTACTTAACCACATAATTCTTTACTCATATCCTAACTGTTGGTTATCCCAAGCTTGGTTTCTTTGGCAGCGAAGGAAAAGTTAGAAAGTGAGACTTCTTTTATACCTAAACCAGTTTGCCGGTCACGTCGCACTAGAAATCGGTTGTTAGGCTGTGACTTTACGAATTATCGATTATGTGCCGAAAACCTTTAATACGCCTCCACGTCTCTCTCTCTCTCTAGAGTTGGATATCTGTTTCTGAAACCTTTAAAAAAAAAAACATTAGATATAGTGAAATCATTCTAATTATTCAAATCTTTTTAATTATTGTTCTCATATTCCTCTCCTTATTGTTGGGTTTAGCTGGCTGTAGTTGACTTGAGTGTGTATATGCTCTTCCCGGATGCTACGTAGTTTACGTATATTTTATTTTATTTTATTATAGGAATACTTTACCATATATATGTGATAATGATTATACGCTTGCAATTTGATTATATTAGTTTTTTTTTTAAATATTTGGTTAGACTCCTCTCTTCCACTTTTTTTGACGAATGCGTTTGTTTAAAGGTAAGTCCATTGCCTAGAGAGGCAATGGACTTCCCTTCAAACAAACGCACAAAATTGTATGGACATGAATAATAATAATAATAATAATAATAATAATAATAATAATAATAATAATAATAATAATAATAATAACAACAACTGTTCATGAAACCTCTTACAGGACTCCATAATCCCTACTTCGTCCTTTCTCTTCGATTTTTAGTGGTCGATAGTGCTCGTGTTTTATCTCCTTCGTGCAAAAGTATGAACATGGTACAGAAGTTACAGCAATAAATTGTCGGAGGAGGGGGACATACAGTAGGCAGTGGCAAGCCGTGTGCTTTGATAGGGCCCAGAAGCCAGCTGAGTAAATGGGAGAGTGAAGGGCGAGATGAGGTGACAAAGTATTTGTGACATTAGAGATATGGGAACGTTATCAGAACGTCATGAAGTGGTAGTTGGTCGGGAGAATAGGCGGAATAGGAGTTATTCTTGTGGGGGCGTTAAGTATATGGAATCAACTGTTGGAAAACGGCGAGTGGAGGAAATATTGGCTGTTATAGCCAAACTTGAAAGGTACAGGAGCTCGAGTTGTTTGGGAAAGTTGTTGGTTAACGGCTTTGGGTGTGTGTGTGTGTGTGTGTGTTTGTGTATATGTGTGTGTCTTTATGTGTTTAAGGTATAGGGACGTTAAAAGGAATTGATCTTGGTTTTTGGAGGACGATGTAAGGTGTAAGGGAATATTTTGCGATGGAGAATGTTGTGTATACGGGATTATCCGTTGGTTGAGGATTTTATACTAAAAGGATTTTTTTTGTTAGATACGGTAACAAGTTTAATTCATTTTTATTGAGAGGTGAGGTGTTCTTCATTTTCGAGAACATAAGGAGTAAGGACATGGATGAACAGTTGGGAAGTCAGGGAATATTTTTGTTGGCAGTAATGAAGGTAAGGGCTCAGTATTTTTTATGACATAAGAGGTACGTGGGAATGTCTTAAGAAAGAGAACATTAATTTTTGGGAAGGTAGGGAGCATAAGAATTAGGTTGACGTTCGCACATTTTTTAAACTGTATTTTCAAGATTTTTGATCTCCAACCTGTTTATTTATGGAATAGTAATGAATACTAGTTTTGAATTTGTTTTCTTTTGAAGCCTTTGAAAATTCCATGTTCTCGGGAATGCATTGTAAAGGGTGTCATTAATGCTAGGGATCGTTGGAGGAAATAGAGCAATAAAAATTACTGTGTAAAAGTCAGGTAGAGGAAAAGTCGTTATTTCCTCCTACACTGTTTATAACAAAGATGGTCTCCTCGTGCTCAGTTTCCCTCCTCTTTTTCTCTTCTTGAAGGACGCCCGGAACTCCTGAGAAGGATCCGGGGATCTTAGTAGGATTAAGGTAATCGTGGGCTAGAGATCCTTAAGACTTCCTGCGACATTCTTTCTGAATAATTATGATATTGTTTTTAAACTGCATCTTTCTTCAAGACAAGTTTGATTCAATATATTTAGGCCTTTGTAGATTAAACCTGCAGAAATTGTGACCTTGTAACGTAGTTTGAGGACTATCTTTCGTCTATACTGTTCCATTGGGTTTTCTTTGTCTTGTTACTTTTTTAAGGAACTGTCATACATTTTCGTTCTTTAGGTTGTGTAATGTATAACTGTGCTTACGAGCGCAATTTTCTAGAAAAAAAAAATGCATTCATTGTTCTGTCGTGCATGTTCACGTGATGGGCACTAAAGACATACTGTAGAAGCTGTGACTGAAATAGACATTTTTAACGAGAAGCTGTACTTGATGTCCACTTAAAAAGATTTACGTTATGGATTCAATACTTTGGTATATGTATTCCTGTGGATGGATATGTACTTTGCGCAGCTCACAAAGGGTGTTTCGTCTTCGTGGATCTTGTGAACTCGAAAGGTTAAGATAAATATTATATATGATGTGACAGAGAAGTGAATTCATCTAAAAGACATCACTGATTGAATTAATTTAACGGGACATAGATAAAGTTAAATGGAGTGTGGGATATATATATATATATATATATATATATATATATATATATATATATATATATATATATATATATATATATATATATATATATATATATATATATATATATATATATATACAGTATATGTATATATATATATTTTATTTTATATTTATATATATATATATATATATATATATATATATATATATATATATATATATATATACATATACATATATATTATAGATATATAGTGTGTGTGTATATTTAAAATAGGTGGAAGTTCTTTTGTTTATTCCAGTAAATAGAATGAACGTCTGGCGAGATATAATTTATTCTCGCTCAGATTCTCCCTACAGATAGAAAGAAATAACTTTATCTTGAAAGCTTTAGTGTGAAATGTATGGAATTGACAGGCGTATATTGTTGTATGTAGCCTTTTCCCTTAAGGCTCTAGTGGATTTGTTGCCACAAAACAGAAGGGGAATTTACAAACTGCCTCAACCAGTCACTACACGCTTGAGGCATCGCCTGATGAAAATATTTATTAATACGACATTCTCAGTCACTCTTTACTACGTAATTGAGTATTTTCATGTATAGATTCCAACTGTTTGTAGAAAGGTTGTGGCAGGTGTTGTGTTTATCGCTCTACGATTATGTGGCTTGGGCTACTTTTTTCTTGATTCAATTTGTTTTCTGATATTTAATCTGTTCTTTACACCTTTTTAGCTACGTTTACGAGTCTTTTCTGTTCATATACCGGATGTTTCGAAATTAGACCCCCCCCCCTCCACAGAACAAATGGAAAGTAATGAAGTTTTCTGCTATAGCCTATCTCCAAGTACATTATTTTAAGTTTTTATTAAGCTATTTTTCATTTTACATTTCTTGTATTTTCAGACTGAGTGATGGAGTTAGATGCAGCCATGGCTAACGACTCGGAGGAAATCAGATGGATTGACCGAATCCAGGCTATAACCTTCAGAGAGGCCAGGGATGCTAGCGCATCCTTCACTTCACGTTCCTGATAGCTAAATACGTTAAAAGAGATGAATCCTTTGTTAAAAGAAACTGGAACAAAAATCCATATGACTGTCATCGCGAAAAGAGTGAGAATCTTGGAAGGCCTGAAGTCCTTTCTCAGGAGTCAAAAGACATCATAGCTGAGGCAGTGGGTAGACCAAGAAAGTCTTTACGTAAATTGGTGCTTGAACTAGAAACAAAAGGGGAAAGAAGAGAAGTTATAGTGCTGTATATCGTGAGTTGAAAAAATCTGGTATCAAGACATTTCATGTTATCAGCAAGCCCAACATCACTCAGCAACAGTGAGAAGGCTGTGCATGGTTTTGTGGTTCATTTCTTAATGGTTGGAATGAAGCTGACTTTCTCCATGTTGCCGCATCAGATGAATTCTTCATTTACACAGTCAGGAAGCCAAATCATAAAAATGACACCATTTGGGCTACAAAGTTGGATGATATCAGCGATGACGTGCGCTATTGCCAAGTTGTGAAGTTTCCTGAATGTTTGGGAATTTTTCTCTGTTTCACAGCCAAACGGTTAATGTGGATCATCAAAGAAAAAGGACAGTCATGGAATGGCGAACACTTCAGAGAAACTGTGCTTACTGGTGGAGTATTTCCTTTCCTCAAAGATCCTGAAAATGTGTTATCTGTTGAAGAAGTCACATTTTTACATGATAAGGCACCATGTTTCAAGGCTCTTCAGACACAGGAGCTGCTTCAAAACAGTGGTATCGATTTCTTCTCGTCAAAGTGAATTTCCAGGTAGCTCCCCTGACCTTAAAGTGTGTGAAAACATTGGTAGTATCTTAAAGGACCGTGTTGAAGCACACACAGTGAACTATGATGGTATACCAAGCCTTGACGACCTGCGAAGAGAGGTGACCGAAGTGCTCAGGGAAATGGAGTTTGAATCTCAGCTTTTTTGCGATTTGCTGAAATCATACCCCTCAAGAATGCAGGCTGTGGTACAGGCAGATGGAGGCCACACAAAATATTAAATACTCAGAGAGAAACTTAAATAAATACCTGTTCTGAATTACTTTTGTTTTTGTCGATATCAATTTTAGTTTATGCTGTAGAGGGGGAGTGCTCTAATTTTTGAAACACCTATATATATATATATATATATATATATATATATATATATATATATATATATATATATATATATATATATATATATATATATATATATATATTTATATGTGTATATAAGTATAAGTGGTGGGGGTTTGTTTGAGAAGTTGAGAATGTTTCTTATTGTTGTTAGTTGTAATTATCGAATGGAAAAGTATAAAATCCCCTTATGTTCTTTTGTGAACACTGTCATTGAACTCTGAGTTTCATTAGAGATGCCTCTGAGGTTTGTCGTATTGCTTTTTTGATGACTTGTCTCGACTTATTTCGCCTCATATATATATATATATATATATATATATATATATATATATATATATATATATATATATTATATATATATATATTATGTGTGTGTGTGTGTATCTGTGTATATGTTTATTATACTGAGTATGTAATTTAGAATTTCTTAATTACTGTAGGCCCTGTGTTGTTTATTTGTAAGAGAATTTACATGAGAATTCTCTTGATATAATTGGTTTGAATGTTCTAACCAGTTGTTCATATTCAAACTCTTTTAAGGTTATGTCTATCCAATTATTTTCCTTGTATTTGTTAGTGTATTTTATGTTTCATTTTTCACTAAAAACTGTTGTCGTTGTCTCGTGAATCCTGAAAAGCAGCTTATATTTAAGATTTGCCTTTCTTCGTCGCTTTTACCATAGTTAGCAAGCAACTATATATATATATATATATATATATATATATATATATATATATATATATATATATATATATATATATATTTACGTTTTTCCTGGCGATTTAGTTTGAAATATTCTCTGTGAGACAGGTAGCAACAATTTAAGGTAATTTAGCCTTGTGATTCTGACTTAGTGGGTCCAGGAAAACGTAAAAAGAGGAGAACAAAGGGGAATTTCATATGAACTTAAGGCTCTTGTTACTGAGGGAAATATTACGTAAAACACGTGGGCAAATTTAAAGGAGTGTATTTACATAAATGACATTAGTACGGGAAAGAGGAATGCAAGTAGATTATTGATCCTGAAGGGGATTCCTACGGGATGAATGAAACTGGGGGATGCCAGACACAGTCCAAGAAGCTTCCACGAAATGGGGTCCCTCTGAAATGAGAGATATGCACATTATACGCCAGTAATGATAATAGACATAAGAATAATGAATTCGAAGCTGCACTGAGGGTGTCAAAGAGCTTTGATGAATTAATAAGGACTTAGTACTGCCGATGCTAGAGGCGCACGGACATTAGACGGGATTCGTTGATTAATGGCGCTCAATTTAAGTAAATGTTACGAGGAAAAGTGTGACTGAATGGAGGTCTTCCAGAGCACCTTACCTTACAGCCAGAGCAGAAAGAGGTTCGTGGATGACTTGCGATTTCCGAAGGCGAGTTCTTCCACGTGTTAGAATGCAAGGGCAAGGCGATGGGGACTTCTCGAAAAAGGGCAATGCGTGGGAATTTCACGAAGGGCCGGGCAAGGGCATGTGGGCATCCGGCAGGTCAGTGGTGGAGCGAACTCTTGGCTCACGGTCTAAGGGCTCGAGGAGAAAGTATACTTTGAAAAAGGGCCACGTGGTTAGGATGCAAGGGCATCGATGGGGCCAGGTGAGGACGTCTTCACTCCATATCGTCCAGCGCGCATGTAAGAAAGAGGCCTCGTGCTTTCTGCTTTTATCTCCTCCTATGGGGCAGGGGCCACTTCCAACATATAGGGGTGTTGAATCATCTTCAGCTGATGCCTGCAGGGGAGTTTTGCCTGTAAGGAAACGACCAGACAGAGATCACTTTTGCCTCGAAGAAAGATCTGCTTAGAGGGAGTGGCCTTAATTTTTTAAACCCTTGTATTCTGACCGTGCGAAGTCGATAGACAGATGGTCTATCGATTGAGCGGCTTGCAGTAAGTGAAGACAACAAAACAAACAACAAAAAAGAAAAGGGGGAGGCAATTTGCTAGCGAGTTCTTGCTAATCATAATATAAAATATATATATATATATATATATATATATATATATATATATATATATATATATATATATATATATATATATATATATATAATGTTACACTTCTACTCAAATATATGCATAAACACCTTAGCTTTCATATTCTTCTTGTTCTTCTTCTTTCTCTGCATCTTTTCCCTATTCTATGTGGGCTCGATGTTTCTGACAGCTTTCCTCTACCTGGCTCGGTCAAACACATCGCCCTCTGACAATTGTTTGTCTCTCAGATCTTCTCTTAACTACCTCCATCCACGTTCGCTTTGGTCGTCCTCTTGCTGTCCCACCAGGCACCTCCATCTGCATCACTCTCCTCCCTACATATGTCTCATCCCTTCTCATCACATGGTCATACCACTGCAGTCTTATATCCTGTGCCTTCTTTGATAGTTCTACGACTTTAGTAGGCCTCTTATTCTTTCATTTTTGATCCTGTCCATTTTTGTTATTCCACATATCCACATGAGCATTTTCATCGCCACCGCATCCAATTTCTTCTCTTGCACTCTCTTTTCCGGCCATGTTTCTGCTCCATACATCAAAACTGGTCTCAGTACTGTCTTATACAATCTTCCTTTAACCTTTATATTGTTTCTGTTGTCGCACAAGACACCTGACATCTTTCTCCAACTTTTCCATCCAGCCTGCACTCTGTGCGTTATTTCTACATCCAAATTTCCATCATCAGCCACTGTTGAACCAAGATACTTAAATTTTTCTACTTGGTTCAACCTTGTCCCTTCCATGTTAATCTTGGAGTTTTGTTCTTCATAAAACTTAGGTATTCAGTCTTCTTCCTACTGGCATTTAAACCTCTGTCTTCCAGTACCTTTCCCCATTGCTCTAGTTTTGACTCCACTGCCCCTCTGTTGGTGCTGCATAACATGATGTCATCAGCAAACGACATGCATCAGGGGGATTGATCTCTTATTCCTTGAGGTAGCACATCCATTATCAGGTCAAAAAGATATGGACTTAAAGCAGATCCCTGATATAAACCAACTCATACTGGTATCCATTTAGTTAACCCAACACTGCTTCTAACCTGCGTTTTTGTTCCTTCATACATATCTTGGACCAACCTCACATGCTTCTCCGGTGTTTCCTTTACTCGCATGCACCTCCAAACCTCTTGGCGTGGTACTCTATCGTATGCCTTTTCCAGATGTATGAATACTATGTGCAGTCCTTTCCGCTTTTCCCAGTGTTTTCCATCATCTGTCGGAGGGCAAACATCGCATCTGCCGTTCCTCTTCCTGGGATGAAACCAAACTGTTCTTCACCTACAGATGTTTCTTGTCTAATTCTTTGATCCATTATTCTTTCCCGGATTTTCATGGTGTGAGATTAACTTTATTCCTCTGTAGTTTGCACAGTCCTGGATGTCACCCTTCTCTTTATTGATAGGAACAATAAAGCTTTCTCTCCATTCTTTTGGTATCTTTTCCTGACTGTATATTTTCTTTGCTAGGTCCCACAGCATGTCTATTCCTTCTTCCCAGGCTCTTCCACACCCTTCCAGGAGTTCCATCTGGTCCTATTGCTTTACCATTTTTCCATGTTCTTTAGTGCCTTCTTAACTTCTTCCTGCTAATAGTATGTGTCATACCAAGGTTCTGGAATCCATCTTTAAAGAATTTTCTGGGATTTTCTTCATTTAACAGGTGTTCACAATATTCCTTCCGCCTCTTCTTTATCCTATCCTCGTTGCATAAAACCACTCCTTTCCCATCCTTAACCTATTTTATGTGGGAGTAGTCTCTGGTGTTCTTGCCCCCCGACTTTGCATTTCTGTGAATTTTTCTCTCCCCCTCAGTGTTTCCAGCTCTCTGTACTGTACATGTCATCCAATGCTCGTGCCTTTTCTTGTGCAACTGCCTTCTTTACTTGTTTCTTATGTCTTTGGTACCTCTCCTTATCCTCTAGCTGTCCATACTTTTCCCAGATAATTTTTGCATCTTTTTTTTGGCTTTCATCACCTCTCTCCACCCACTCTCTTTATCACTATACTGTTGTGATTCCACCATTCTTGCACTCCCTCTAGCAATCTAACTTCCCTCAATACTCTCTCCTTAAATTCCTGCCTCGCTTCCTCCTCTTTTGTCTTGCTTCCACCACTTGATTGTTGATGGGACACGTGCAGGCCTACCTTTTACTGTGTTCTTTATTTCCAAGTCCATTACCACCACCCTGTGCCGTGCTGCCACACACTCTCCATTTAAAATTTTACAATTTCTCACCTCTCTCAGATGTGATCTGCACATGAGGAAGTCAGTTTGACTTTCTCTTGCTCCACTCTTGTGTGTGATGTACCGATTTTCTTACTTTTCAAACCAGGTGTTGACAATAGCCAAATCAAATGACATTGCACAGCTAGTCCCCAACTCTCTCTCCCTCGTCATTTATCTCTCTAACCCCCCAGCCACCATGCACCCTCCCAGTGCCTTCTCTGGTCCTTCCTACATGTCCATTCATGTCACCATCAATAATTAATCTTTCTTCTGCTGGTATTTCACTCAACTGTCGGTCCATTTCCTCCCAAAATGCCACGGTCTCAACTTCATCACATCCTGCTTGAGGGGCATAGCACTCACAATGTTGACTGTTTTTCCATCTAGGCACAGTTTCACAACCATTGCTCTGTCACTTGTTCTCTTGTCCCCTGCTGTCATATTCATGCACTATATAAGCTATAACATTCAAAATTATGGCTACAGAATGGTGATGATGATGATAATGATAACATGAGAGAGAGAGAGAGAGAGAGAGAGAGAGAGAGAGAGAGAGAGAGAGAGAGAGAGATCTGTTATTTTGAATATTTTATATACATTCATTAAAAAAATAATTGAATATAAGCGTTCTGTCCACCCCTTTACCTCTCTCATTATCCGTCGAAGCCATTAAGGGAAAGAGAGGAAAATACTTCCAGCTTGGGGGATAATTTTATAGTATGTATTGATGCAAGTCTGTTATCGAACGGTTGATGTACAGTCTCTTGGCATAAGAAGTTTAGAGCCCCCTAAAAATACGAACACCTCCACATACGCGTTCAGAAAATTAGCCAGAAGACTTTGGTATGTTTGCAGTCATAGATAAGACTTTTTTTATGTACACTTCTAATAATTCCGTACTGATAAGCTCACAGAAACTTTATGTAGATTCATCACCGGTTGCAAAGACATTCACAATATCTTTAAATCAAATAATCCAAATGAACTTACAATTGTGTTCATGTCCACTTGCAAGTATGTCCAGAGGCACTGCTGAATGTATTCACATCCACTTACAAACATTCAGAGCCGCATGTAAATATATCATCAGCCAAATGCAGGCGATTTGCTGCGGTTTGCACATATATCCAGATTCATTTACAAATATCTTCTCAGTTACATGCGGTCACTCTTACAGCAAATGCTTACTCCTTCCAGAAAATGTAAACTACTGTACGGTGTAGTTATAAAAATATTTTACCATTATATTTCACTGTTGGCGATAGGTTTAGTAAGAATTAAATTTAAAGACTTATGTTTATGATGTTCAAAACGTTAAAATGTTTCTTTACGAGGAATTTTTCCTTTTCATCCCAAGAAAGGCGTTGACTCCTAAGGGCTGAGTAGGGTGTGGGTGGGCGGAGGAGGGTACAAGCGGAAGGACGAGCAAACGCGACTAAGTGAACTTTTCAAAAAGGATGTCTTGATGAACGCATCTCTTTTCAAATGAGGCCCCGGGGGCCCTTCTGTCAATTTAGCCCATGTTTATTCCCTTTTCAAAGGCTGAAAGACTTCCTTATCGTCTTTATGAAGGTAGACCCTTTGTTTTTAGTTTCTATGAAAGGGCTGAAGTCTTACCTTGATGTAATTAGCATTTCTTCACCTTCTTTGTCCTGTCTTATGAAAGGAGTATGTTAAACGCTTTCAGCGTCCGTATTGTAAGGAGTCTTAAAGAAGTATGGTCTTTCCTTGCACGAAACATGTAAAGTTGACAGAGAGAGAGAGAGAGAGAGAGAGAGAGAGAGAGAGAGAGAGAGAAGGTTTCATATATTTGGGTCTATTTTTGAAAATCAAAAGGAGCTAAGGAAATAACGAATTTCTAATCTTTCCATTAGAAGCAAGAGATCGCAGCAGGTGTTGCAAGGGAGAAGGTGGCCTGGAAGCGTATAGCAAGGCGGCTTTGGCTGCAAGGGTAAGGCTGATGATCCTTCGGGTAGTGTCAAGGCTAGAGATGAAAGCTTTAATGAAGATCTTCAAAGGCCTCGCTCGCTCAACCCTTTCGTTCTCTTTCCTCCTCCTCCTCTTCCTCCTCCTCCTCCATTTTCTTCTCTTTCCACCTGCCGCTTTACCTGCTTCTCCAGTATCCCATTAGTTTTCCATCTTATGATAGATGTAGGAATAAGATGACAGATGGAGGAAGCAGCGTTGCGGTGCAGATAGACGGGAAGTGTATTTTTATTTACGGAGTTACTAAGCGGAAAATTATGAGATAAACCTGGGTGCTGTGAAAGAAATAGGGTTTGCAGCAGTTCTTTTTGTAATTATCTTAAGATCATCATCACCTTCATCATCTCGGGCAGCAAGAGCAGCAGCAGCATCTTTAGGAATGGCATAATCCTTTTTGGTTTGCCAAGACTTGACGATGAGCTGACTGCTCAGAACTTTTGCTGACACTCCAGGGAGGAAGGAGAAGTTTCCCTGCATAAGATCCAGATTTTCTGTTCCATTTTTCTTCTCCTTTTAGTTTCACGTGTTGCCGGCTGTCGTGATTTTTTTCTTTGTTTGGTGTTAATTATTTTCATTACTGAAATTTTTGTCTCGTCTTTATTTGTATAATTTTGTGGTGTTACACACACACACACACATTATATATAAATACATCATACATATATATACGCACATTATACATATATACACATAATACTTACACACACAAATATATATATGTGTGAGTATTTTCCCGGTAATAGTTTACATCTGTTTGATTTTAGCCTCGCTATTTTTTATGAATTTTGTAACATGATTCTTTTTTAGAGTGGCTTTGACATCACATAAGAATTGAAGCCCGGTATTAATTCTTTTGTTAAGAATAAAGGTCCATGAATGTCACATTTATTAAGAATCTAAATGCTGTTATCACACTTTTCAGAAATTTAAGTACAATAATGACTTTTCTTGAGAATGACAGTTTCATATTGGCATTTCCCTTTCACACTCAAATTAATTTATGAAGCATTTCTTAACAGCAGAGGTACGGTAATCAGTCTTCAGTTATTAGTAGAGGATCACTAATCACTTTAATTGTAAATGACTCATCTTGATTGGATGGCTATTCCTTTCTCCATTTCTTTTCCCATTTAATGGGAATTTTGCAAGGAGAATGATAGTGATTACAAAGACAGTAAAAAGAAATTGTGGTGAGAAGGATTAACTTCGTCAGTGAGACCAGACAAACACGTGAAAACAAGTGTTCATTTGAAATTCCTCCTGTCATGATATTATTGGTGAGTTTTGTAGTTCGCTCAGAATACTACAAAAAGAAGCGCCTAGTCCAACAAAGCTTTTGCATATTATTAGTTTTTGTATTTGTTCCTTATTTACATTTTTTATTTGTTTATATTTTGTTTTCTGGTATATGCTTTTCAGGTTTTCAAGTATTTTTGCGAGGGTAAATGGAAAGAAGAGAGATACGCGCGTTTGCTACTTTACAATTTTCTGTGTATAAGTCATTTTATTTTTAGAAAATTTTTATATTTCTCAATCTTTATTTTCAAATTAAAATTTTTTTGTGTGAAAAAGGAAGTTGAGGAGAGTTATTTCAGAGTTTCTTGCTCTGTTGTCACTTTGGTGACGCTCTTTGGTGTTCCAAAGATCAATTTTGGGAAAGTAGAAATATGTCAGGTTCCTATTTGATAAGGCTTTAAACTTGTCCCCCCCCCCAAAAAAAAAAAATGAAATCTTACGACCATTATTGTTCTTCGTGGAAGCTATTGTGGAATTTGTGAGATATCCATGTTACTGATCGTTTACCCGGAATAGGTCATTGTGAGGCAGACCTGTCTACTGTTGGATTATACGAGAACCGCCTAAAGGTACTCTGGAATTTATTTGAAAAGTGTTCTGTTTGTTTTCTGTCTACGCACCTTCACCTCTTGCTGTGGAATATTTTATTTATGTGTGTAACTGTTTACTCTGAATGACAATTTCAGGAATTTAAAGCACTCTCTCTCTCTCTCTCTCTCTCTCTCTCTCTCTCTGACAAAGACAATGGTGCTGATTTCCTCAGGACCCTATCTAGGACACATTCGCTATAGTCTGTGACCTCCTTGCCGTCGTTTTCGAGGCGCTGTTCTTGTTTGGTCCATGTCTAGAATTATGGGAGACCTGAAACAAAAGCCTTAGTATAGTATACCGACGATTTTACGGCGTAGCTCGATTTCAGAAACATCATCATTTGTGTTTAAATCCATATTTAATGTGCAGCATGTCCATGTACACAAACACACACACACATATATACATTATATACTGTGTATATATATATACAATATGATATTGTATACATATATAGGTCTGCATACATGTGAAATTAATATGAAATTATTATTTTATTGATTTGATAACCGTTTACTTACTGTCAGTATAGAGTTTCCTGCACCGATTTTTCGTAGCATCGGAAGAATAAATGAATGTTTTTAGATGGGCGAAATATTTTTATAATTTTGAAGGGCTTGAGAATTTCGAATATTCTATGTAATGTAAATTTTATGAGTTAATTGCCCAGTCCACGATTAACTTTCATTGTTGCTGCATTTAAAGTTAAAGTTTTGTAGAGCGATCACACCAGTTTTATTATTATTATTATTATTATGCTAACAATATGCTATTTTCTTTCATTTCAGGTAAGAGTATGGGATTTAGATGTGCTCCATGTTTACTGCTCTCAGGTAATGTGACAAGAAGCATTTAGATTGACTTGGAATATTATTTGTTATTCGAACCTCGCATCCCTTCAACACTGTATAATAGGCAATTAGTTGACTTCAGAGATGCTCTTGGGAAAATCGCTGTTATAAAATGTCTCCTTCAAATTAGTCTTGGAGGATTGCACCTTCCAGTGAGGTGTTTCCCTCTATTCCCAAGTTTCGAATTTATTTTTTTCCAGACTTATACAGTATTATCTTCTATTCTTCAATTCTTCAAGAAGCAGGCTTATCGCTGCCTTCGAAAGCTGCTTACGCCTTATGTTTTCCCTTTTTTCGGGCCTGGCTGGTAAAGGGCGTTTTGTTGCCCGTGTCATTAGCCTTGTATTAAAATGTAGCGGAATTACTATTATTATTACAATCAAAAGAAAACACGCAGTTTGTCGTAACTGTTTTTAGCAGTGCAGTTTTTTTTGCAGGAATGTTTGTCCATTAAATCAATTAACTTATGGTTTATCAGTGAAATAATGATATGATATCTTTACTAAGCGATTTAAATGTGTAGAATGACATTTGTAGATATGACCTTATAGCCTGATTAGGTTACCTTTGTGTATTTCTAAATTTCGCCGGCCGTGAATCTGAATTTTCAGGTTTGGTGAACAACCATGGTAACAACAATGATCCCTTTAGATAAACCTGCTCTCCCATCGTCATAGAAGGAGCATATTAAGGAGACTATATTTCATGGTATGTTCATGAGGAAGGAAGAATATTTTGCCTTACAGCGTGTACGTGTGAATTACATTTCTCTAAGAAGAGGGATGAGAAAGGAGAATGTCAAAACTGCAGATGCCTAGCAAAAGTTAAAGAGGAGGTTGCATGGTCAGGTACCCGGGTTTAGAAGGGAAAAGAGTGGTGTGATAAGTGAAACAGCTATATTTGACGTATATGGAAATAGCCATGCAGTTTGGACGTTTAGGATATACTTGTGGTGTAGGACGCCATTTGTTCAGAGCAAATTGAAGTTTTTATGATGAATTTTAAATTTGTCAGAATACTTTCGTGACTGACTGATTTGGTGTGAAAGTGGGTCTCACACTGGTAAGCACGTTTTGTCTGCATGGCCACTTAATATTTTTAGTGTAAGATAATTTGGGCGTTATTTCTCCAAAGTTCTTTGATGTTTTTATTGATAAATAATGAGAGATGTCAGAGAAAAGGGATAAGAGTTAGGAGCCATGTTATGTGATAGGTAAAGGCTTCGTGAATAGACTATGATATGGCTGATAATTGTAAACAAGAAACTGATGTTGAAGATTAGCTGGGGGGTTGGTAAAAGACTTTTAAAATGTTAGCAAGAGGAGAAAGTTAAATGTTATTTTCATCAAGATTACGATAATAGATTTATATAAAGGAATCAAAGGGGATAGAAAAATAGATATTAGAGTAGATGGTAGGAGAATGGAAGAGATTGATTGGTAGTATACAGTGTATTTTGGGAGTACATTTGATCTTTGATAGTAAGAATAGAGAAGAGATAGTTCAAAGAACAGGAAAGTAGCAGTCTCTAAATTTTTCTTAATGTGTATGCAGGAAAATGTCTTAATACCTATGCTGTAAGTAATCATGTTTTTCCTGGTTTGCCGTCTCGCTTTCGCAAGAGCCTTGGTGCCTTGTAATGCTCTTCATTCAATTTCCAGTTTCGTAAGAAATCCCTAGATACTAAAGTTTGTATGATTAGTCTTGAACTTAGTGCTGCTTTTGACCATATCATAAGACCATGGTTTCCAAACTTAGGCAGCTGGAAGTGTGTTGGTAATTTCTTAGTGGTATTATTGCATTTTTAACCTGTAGATTGCGAGTAGTTATTGATGGGCACTATAGTAACTACAGGAACGTAATGTTTGGTGTTCCCCGAGGTAGTTGTCTTGGCCAATTACATTCAGTATGCGTGCGGTACGTGGTGTGGCCCTGTAAACAAGTTTATTGGGTATGCATACAATGCTCTTCCCTGTACTTTGATCCCATCTTCTGATAATGGACCTGTAGTTGCAGAGTCTCTGAATAGAGCTAAAATTAGTGCTTGAGGGATGTTTTCAAACCCCAACTAATTTCAAAGTGTGATTGTTAGCCCCCTTCCCCTAACAGCCAGAACTTTTCACTGACAATGTTTAAGAACGTGCAACTCATGAAAAATTTTAGGTATTTTTTATAGCCAAATCACTGTTTAGAAAAATATCCGGCCGATCTATTTTTCAAATACGCAAAAATTGGTGTACTCGGAGTCTCTGAAGATTTTTGGAGACCTGTCTATATTGAGGAAATGTTAAGATCCTTGTGTTCTTTCTTGTTTTGATCTTCATCCGTTGACTTGCATCTCGTATTATTAAACAGAAACTTGCATTCAATTGAATTTCGTAACCTTGACCTTGATAGTAAACGCTGGCTTCGCTGATCATTCAGCTTATTGTGCATAGGCTACCCTATAAGACATTTCATTTTTCTGATCTGATCATCCTTTGCATTCAGATATTTCCGCACTATACCATCCTCCACGTAGTCCTAGATGTTCAGTTAATTTTAACAGCCTTTCCTTTCTTTCTGTAATGTACAGCACTACAGTATCCTAGAACTTTTATTCGTGTTGTGACCAATTAGTGGAGTTACCTTCCTTTTCTTTTAGTTTAATAATGTGAACTCGGAACTTCAAGCTTTGATGCAAATGTATTTTCTGTTTTGTTTTGGATATTGACATGAGTCTCATTTCATAGATTTTTGCTTTTTCCAATTAATTGACATTGCTATATCTCGTATACAGTTTCACTTATTTGTGTTTCATTGTTATTTCTATTGCCTAGTTTTGTCTTTACTTTTCAATTCCATTTTCTCTGATGTGCTACGTTCCTCATTCAGGACCTTGGCTTCAAGTTTTTCCAACAAGCAATGCAGCTTGGCTCTTAATAATATAATTACAATAATAATGATAGCAGGAATTGCTAGGTACCAGAATAGGCTGACATTTAGAACGTTTCATTCACAGGAGATTCATTTTTAATTCAATAGCTAGAGTTTTTGGTAGCGTTTTTAGTTTGTTTTTCTCTGAAGCTCCCTACTATTAGGAGAAAGAGTTGAATATACAGTATATATATATATATATATATATATATATATATATATATGTATATATTATATATATCTATATATTATATATATATATATATATATATATATATATATATATATATATATATATATATATATATATATATATATAATATGTGTGTGTATGTACATATATGCTGTATATTCAACCCCTTCTCCTACACACACTATACACATACATACATACATACATACATACATACATACATACATATTTATTTATTTATACATATACACATATATCCTAGCTAATTTATGAGTAATAAGAATATGGAAATTGTGCTTGAAATTTAATATTGCGGTCATTATAAAATGTTGGCTTATACTCACGTTAATTTCCCGTGAATTATGTGATTTTCTTGTATACGAGTATGTAACTATCGTATCTTGCGTTTATAGCAGTGATTAGTGTTCAGAAGGTTCTGCGTGATAATTTTGTGTAAAAATGCGAAAGGAACGTCTCGTTTTTTAATACATATACTAGTATATATTGTGCATATGATAAAAACAAGTGGTATTCGTATTGTGATTCTTGAGATTTTGTGGGGTGGCGCGTGTATTGCGTCTAATGATCTTGTTTCGGCTAATTAGTTCGCCCAACACATCGTGTCCCCAGGTTCTTGTGTGTGATGAAAGCTAAGAGTTTCAGAAGATTGTGCGGTGGTTAAGTGAGCAGTAGATGTTAAAAATTTGTAGAAGTGAGAGGAAAAAGAAAATGTGATAAGCGACGATTAAAAAAAGAAAACCGGAAGAAAGAAATAAAAAAATGTAATGAAGGATATCTAAGTCGAAGGTTGCTGTTGCTGCCAGATTGTGATGACGCATAAAAACAGTTAATTGTCAATTTTTTTTATATAATATTGACGTATTAAAGGCCCCGTTGGCGTAACTGCTCCGGGATCCGGCCTCCAGAATCATAAGTAAAATCGATTGTGTTGGGGGTGTCAGAATCTACCAGCACCAGATATCTACCTCGGTTCAGGCACCAGATGTGCTCTCTCTCTCTCTCTCTCTCTCTCTCTCTCTCTCTCTCTCTCTCTCTCTCTCTCTCTCATCTCTCTACTTGTGGGCATACTTGTCATATTTCTATTGAATTTAGTTTATCTCTCCTCTGTGCCTTCTGTATCTGCTTTTTCCCCGGCAATTTTCCTCTCTCTCTCTCTCTCTCTCTCTCTCTCTCTCTCTCTCTCTCTCTCTCTCTCTCTCTCTCTCTCTCTCTCTCGGACATGTTTTATTCTGCAGAAGTTAGTAAGACACGCACATTCTTTCCCTACCTTTTACTATACACCGTATGTGAGGCTCTTTGAAAGTTACTTTACATTGCAACCCAGGTTCTTTTGAAGTTAATATACATTGCAGGCAAGTCCCTATGATTAGGCTTAGCATGACCCTTAAGGAAATCAATGTGGGCATTGTCATCACACTTACTGAGGATTCCCTTGGTTATTTCATCATTAGGTACTGAGCTGCCGAATTCAAGCGGCACAGGACAGCACAGAAGATAACCCTCTGTTGAGACATCCGGAAGTGTTAACTACTGATAAACAAGTGGAGGGCGTGTAGTCTCCGATAGATACCCTGAGACCTGCGGCATCAGTGCTAGCTTCATGAGACCTGATTTGACCGAAAAGTTGTTTTTATCACCAGAACCGAATCTGACCAGATTGAAAATTTCCAGGACTATTTTGACTCGTTTACAGGCTGATCCACACAATATCAGCAGGAGACCAGTAACAATGGTGAGAAGTAAGTTCATCACTTTTCACCCGAATCACAAATTCAAAGCAAGCTATGGAAGTGCCTAGGTTCCTCGCCTCCAAAGAAGTCAACAAGTGTCATTTGTTGGCATGGGGATAACTTACGTGGTTAGAAATTCTGAGGGTGTTGTCATAACATGCTACACGAAAGAGGACCAGACTATTGAAGGGGAGTATTGCACGACAGTTTTTGAAATAAAAGAGTTACGAAAAGCTGCAGAGGAAATCTGCGGATGCAAATGCTTTTGCTTCAGGACAACAAGTATGTAGAAGAAGTTGCCAAATTTAGATTTGAACAGTGGCTCCATGGCCTTGAATCACCCACCCTGTCTCTGACTTCTGTCTGTTTCCTAAACTCAAATCCCATTACAAGGATCCCTTTTTGACTTTGCCCATTTCCTAAACTAAAACCCCATTGCATAGCTACCCATTTCCTAAACCCAGATCCCATTACATGGATACGTGTTTTATTTCTTCTTGTTTCCCAAATTCAGATCCCATTAAATTGGCTACCTTTTTGACTTCTCTCTTTTGCCTAAACTCAGATCCCATTGCATCACTACCTTTTTTACTTCTCCCCTTTGCCTTAACTCAGATCCCATTGCATGGCTTCTTTTTCGACTTCTACCTATTTCCCAAAATCATAGCCCTTTACAAGGCTACCTTTTTGACTTCAGCCCATTTCCTAAATTCAGATCCCATTGCATGGCTGCCTTTTTGACTTCAGCCCATTTCCTAAATTCAGATCCCATTGCATGGCTGCCTTTTTGACTTCAGCCTTTTTCCTAAACGCAAATCCCATTACATGGCTACCTTTTTATACTTATACCCATTTCCTAAACTCAAATCCTATTACACGGATGCCTTTTTTGATTTCTGTCAATTTCCTAAACTCTGATGCCAATACATGGATACTTTTTTTTACTTCTACCCATTTCCAAAGCTGAGGTCTCGTCACATGGATACCTTCTTAACTTCTACCGGTTTTATTTAACCTCAAATGCCATTACATGGCAACCTTTTCGACTTATCTGTTTCTAAACTCAGATCTCATTGCTTGGATACCTTTTGGACTTCTAGCAGTGTCCTCAACTCAGATCCCATTGCATGGCTACCCTTTTGATTCCTACCTATTTCTAAACTGAAATTCCATTGCATGGCTGCCTTTTTGACCTCTACGTGTTTCCTGAACTCAGATCCCATTGCATGGCTACCCTTTTGACTTCTACCTGTTTCCTAAACTCTGGTACCATTGCATGGCTACCCTTTTGACTTCTACATGTTTCCTAAGTTCTGGTACCATTGCATGGCTACCCTTTTGACTTCTACCTGTTTCCTAAACTCTGGTACCATTGCATGGCTACCCTTTTGACTTCTACGTGTTTCCTTTCTGGTACCATTGCATGGCTACCCTTTTGACTTCTACCTGCTAAACTCTGGTACCATTGCATGGCTACCTTTTGACTTCTACCTGTTTCCTAAATTCTGGTACCATTGCATGGCTACCCTTTTGACTTCTACCTGTTTCCTAAATTCTGGTACCATTGCATGGCTACCCTTTTGACTTCTACGTGTTTCCTAAATTCTGGTACCATTGCATGGCTACCCTTTTGACTTCTACCTGTTTCCTAAACTCTGGTACCATTGCATGGCTACCCTTTGACTTCTACGTGTTTCCTAAATTCTGGTACCATTGCATGGCTACCCTTTTGACTTCTACGTGTTTCCTAAACTCTGGTACCATTGCATGGCTACCCTTTTGACTTCTACGTGTTTCCTAAATTCTGGTACCATTGCATGGCTACCCTTTTGACTTCTACCTGTTTCCTAAACTCTGGTACCATTGCATGGCTACCCTTTTGACTTCTACGTGTTTCCTAAACTCTGGTACCATTGCATGGCTACCCTTTTGACTTCTACGTGTTTCCTAAATTCTGGTACCATTGCATGGCTACCCTTTTGACTTCTACGTGTTTCCTAAACTCTGGTACCATTGCATGGCTACCCTTTTGACTTCTACCTGTTTCCTAAACTCTGATACCATTGCATGGCTACCCTTTTGACTTCTACGTGTTTCCTAAATTCTGGGACCATTGCATGGCTACCCTTTTGACTTCTACGTGTTTCTAAACTCTGGTACCATTGCATGGCTACCCTTTTGACTTCTACCTGTTTCCTAAACTCTGGTAACATTGATAAATACATTTTTGTTGTTACCTATTTCCTAAACTCTGGCCTCATTACATGGATACCTTTTTGAAGTTTTTATGTTTACTAAACTCAAATCCCATTGATGAGTTCCTTTTTGACTTCTGTTTCCTAAACATAAATCCCGTTGATGGGTGCCTTTTCGACTTCTGCTTCTTGAGCTCAAATCCCATTGATGGGTACCTTTGTGACTGTACCTGTGTCTTAAACTCAAATCCCATTGAGGATACCTTTTTGACTCTACCCATTTCCTAAACCCTGATCCAATTAATGGATACCTTTTTCACTTCTGCCTGTTTCCTAAACTAGAATGCCTTTGATGGTTACTTTTATGAACTTAAGTTTCCTAAACTCAGACCCCATTGATGGATACCTTTTGACTTTACCCATTTCCTAAACTCGATGCCATTGATGGACACCTTTTTGTTTACTTCTACCTGTTTCCTAAATCTCATCCCATTGATGGATACCTTTTTGATTTATATGTTTCCTAAGCTCACATCACATTGCATGGTTACCTTTTCAGAAGCAATAATGAAGTTGCCATTGTTGTGGAAGAACTTTTAGAAGACCAGGATGTAACCTTCCACGACGGGACTAGTGCTTGAGCATCGGTTGAGCGAAGTTAATTAATGTTAGACGAATAATGTTAGGCGAAAAATGAAGCTCAGTCTAGTTGTCTCCCTTGATGCTTTCTGGGTGAGGCCGAGAGCTTTTTCAGATGACCTTCATGTAAATGGTGGCATTGTGACGTCAGGGTACAGACGTCAGTTAACATAATTTCGAAATCATTTGAAATCCAGTCTTATTATATTTTGACATGTAAATTCTTTGGGAGGCAATCAGCAGCTCGTTTTGCATCTAAATAGGATTTGCATCTGCTTTGAGCCCGGAGCTGTTTTTGGTTAATTTTTGTTGTTTGTTTTCGTTGAAGTACAAAGCACAATGTGAAAGAAACTCTACAAGTAGTAAGTTAATCATTTCCTTCTTAAATGAACTGATTTAAAAATGCTTGTGGATATACATGAACAGTTTGAGACCGATATTTGTTTTGAATATTTTACGTACAAATATCGATGATATTAAAATGTGTCCGTTGTCCTGTAAATCATTATTATGAAAAGAACAGTTGCTTATGCCAAGTGATTCAGCGGTCTGACCAGAATTTCTGTTGGTTATTTATGTTTTGATTTGTGTATGTTGACGTTTTTACCCGCTACTGGTCTCATACTTAGAGATTGTTAAGTGGATCCTGTTTTTTATATTGACGTAAATTACGCAAGATGAATTTTCTTGGCTGCATTAGGCATTTAAACAAAATTCTCCTAATGCTTAAAAGTTATACTAAGTTATACTTAGTTTGGGTTGAAAGAATATTTCGTTGAAGTCTCTTAATGATTTTATTCTGCAAATTTACCTTAGTAACAGTGGAATACCTAAAAAAAAGGAGTCAGAAATTAATGGCTTTGTGATTAATTAGGTATTTTTTGCATGATTTTAAGAACTTGCCAGCACATTGCGTTGTATAATGACTAACGAGTTTGATTTTCTCTAAGTAATGTGTATTTACTTTTTCATCTCTAGAGCTAAATTTATACTTTCAGGTCTCAGGTGCCTCGCAGGGGTAAATGCGGATGTAATGCACTTTTTCTGTTTTTCTTTACATGCGCTCTCCTCAGGGTTTCTGATTAAAACTTGATGTAACTTGTGGAAATGGCTTTTTCCGGACATTAAAAGTTTTTCACCTGTGCTAATGTGCTTAAAAGTCTTTTTTTTTATATACTTCATCTTTTACCATTGTACTCATCCATATTTCACTTGATGGAAATCGGACATTGTATTATATATATATATATATATATATATATATATATATATATATATATATATATATATATATGATAGAGAGGGAGAGAGAGAATTGTTGAGTTTTAGAATGGGTAAAGCAAGGAGGTAGCATGATGTGCATCAGAGATTGAGAAGAGATTCTTTACCATTGTACGCGTCCATATTTCACTTGATGGAAATCGCAGGCATAGTGTGTGTTTATATATATATATGTATATATATATATATATATATATATATATATATATATATATATATATATATAAATATATATATATATATATTGTCACGAACTGTGAAGTACCTGGTTATTACACAAATATTAAAACTAGATACCTGAAACCTCATAACAATAATATTATGACTGAACACTGTAAAGGTAACAATGATCCCTTAAAACTTGCTTAACACTTGAAAAATCAACCTAAGTTTATCAAGTTATGGGTGAGGTAACAACTGTTAATAAACAAATAAACTTGGGGAAAAAGGGCATCGCTCCATCAAACATTATAAATACTTCCCTGGTTCTGATTCACTTTGATAAAATCAAAGGAAAACATCACAGATATATCACTTACCTTGTACACACACACAAATATCTTTAATCACTGGTGGTCAGAATGAAACACTGTGCTTTTGAAACTTTAAACAAACAAATATGCGAAACAGCATATTGTCTAAATTACACACACACACACACGTGTGTGTGTTTGTCCAGACGGTACAGTACACGTGAAAGATGTACGTATGTAGATGTTTTACGATCAAGGAGCGTCATAACCAAATAGCATTCTTAACCTCAGCAAGTTGAAGGTAGGTATTAAGAGGATTGATGATGTGCATAGTAATTGTGCACAGGGAAATATGGTTTTGTAAACATCGTTAGGAAATATAGTTTGAGTTATATTCAACCCTTTTGTAAATTATAACATAATTACCCACAACGAACCAAGTACTGGAGGTGAAATAGTTTCTTGTAACCAAAGAAACGTGACAGTAGTTTTATTTGTATTTCTCGAAACTTACTGATGATTGTATTATAATTCATCGTAATTGTACGCAGTGTAAAAATATTTGGGAATGGTAACCCAAAAGTTTCATTTGAGACAGAACTCTGGATTAGCAATGGCAAATAATTTGTTTACAATATCTTTTGGCATTCAGCATATGTAACAGCTCGCACTGGGATAAAAAGTACAAGGTTACTTATATATATGTATATATATATATATATATATATATATATATATATATATATATATATATACATATATATAAGTAACCTTGTACATATATATATACACACATATATATATATATTATATATATATATATATATATATATATATATATATATATATATATATATATATATAACGGGAGTATTCGTTCGAATATAATTGTATGCTTGAGCACAGAACATGATTTTTATGATTTAAGTCCTGTCATTTTAACGCATCTAACCTGTTAGAGGATATATATGCACACATATATATTATATATATATATATATATATATATATATATATATATATATATATATATATATATATATATATATATATGTACATATACACACATATACTGTATATATATATATATATATATATATATATATATATATATATATATATATATATATATATATATATATATATATATAAAAACTAGTGAACGTCAAAGCATGAGTTTCGCAGAAATAAGTTTCTCACTCATATCGGGATCAAAAGGCCAGAGCGCTATCAGTTGACCCAAACAGGTCACAAAAGAAGTTGGAACCTAAGTATTTTTGTATCTGAGGGTAGGCTGGCGCCTAATATAACGGAATTTAATCCAACTTCCCGACCCACCAGTGAGTCAGTTGGTAGCGTTTCATTCGTATTAACCCAGCAGCATCAGTATGATGGGACTAATGAACACGAGCATTTGTTTCACAGAAATGCCACCAATTGGCTCCTTGGTGGGGTCGGGAAGGTTGGTAAACTTCGCTGGTATGTAAAGCGACAGCCTGTCCAGGAAAACCCTCAGGCACAGAAATACTCAGGTTCCTACTTCTGTTATGACCTAGTGAATCAGTTGGTAGCGCCTTGGCCTTTCATTTGAGAGACCGGGGTTCGATCCCCATGAAAAGCAGAAATATACAGTATATATATGTATATATATATATATATATATATATATATATATATATATATATATATATATATGTACTTATGTATGTAAGTATGCATGTATGCACTTAATTGTACAAGGAGGGATCTAAACGATTATAGCTTTGATATCCTTAAAGACGGTGAAAGCTTTAGAAGCAGTTACTCGCGCTTACCCAGCCTAGTTTATGCCTTTGAGGCTCCTGCAACTGGTAACTCGAGTACAAGCGTGAAGTATGCTAGTTGCAGCCTCTTGCTTGATACAATCACTCCTAGGTTTCACCGAATGGAGAAGGAATAATGAATTGAAGGCGCTAGTAGAAAGTAAAGGGTAAAAAGAGATTTACCGCCATAATGCCTCCAGCAAGCGGAAGAATTAACAAGAAATAGAAAACATGAGTTTAAGAACCCATCTATATTATGGGTCTAGGCGAGTTTGTCTAAAACAATTGGTCTAAAATACAATTTGTCTAAATCAATTTGTCTAGACCAATTCGTCTAAAACAATTTGTCTAAAGTACAATTTTTCTAATAACAAAATGTCTAAAATACAATTTGTCTAAATTAATAATAAAAAAAATAATCAAATAAATCAAAACAAAAATTGAAAAAGGTGAATAAAAAAAATATCTTTTCTGAATTTCTATTTCTTTACGGGTAAGGTTTTATATTTTTTGCTCATAAATTATATTTTCTTCCCTTATTGGGAGTTAGAGATCGAAAGTTAGATTTAGGTTTTTCTTTTCTTAGTCTTGTACGCTTTTCCAACGTTTTCAAATAGGTAACGATAGGGGAAAACAAATATAGCTAATATAAACAACAACTTCAGGAAATCATCAACTCCACACCCTAAAGTGGCAATTAGGAGTTTTTTTTTTTTGAGATCATTATTTCTAGAAAGAACTTAGAATAACTTCTTTCTTGTTTATTTTTTTCAAAAGATATTATTTACAATTTTATTTTTTTAATAATAATAATAATAATGGGGAATGTAGTTCAAAGTGTGAACGAGGTGAAAGAAATTATAGTAAATAAAAGAAAATAAAGTAATATATTTATTAAATGCAGAATTAGATGTAGAATTACATAAAGGAAGAAATTAAAGAAAAGACAGGCAACTTAGCCTAAAATTAATAAAATACATTCATATAGAACATTAAAATGTAAGATTTAATACATAAAAGATTAATAAAGGTTTTATTAAAAGATAACTTCTGAATAGACTACTTTTATAGTTAAAAAGAAAGATTGTGGGCAATACCACGTAGGTAATCAATAATATTATGTTGATCAAAAGTTTGAACAAGACTATTTAGACGTTTTGCTGAATCTCGATAGCGCTTCCTTGGGGGTTCTGGCTCTATCCCTGCAACATATTGCTCAATTCGTACCTCATTTAAACTTTGTTCTTTTTTTAAACAGTTGATGAACTTCCATATATTGGGGTGATGTGCACCTACTTCAGTTTCGAATCCACGATGCCATGCTTCGACGGCATTGTTCGTTTTAGGAAGATTCGTAAGCACTCTAGAATACATATTCCACATATCATGTGGAAAAAGAGGTGGACGTCGAGCGTACCGTCTATTAGGCCTCCCAATCCAAGTGTCTTCGAAATAATCGATGTCCTCTTGTGCTTCATGGGGGAAGATGTTGTTATCACACAATAATTCAAACGCGTCTATTACGCTAGCTACGGGTACGAATGCCAATGCTGGTAGCATCCTCATCTGTAGAGCAAAACTGGTTTCTGTTTCATATTTTCGTCTTAGGCCATTATTTTCTATTGCACGGAAAATACATTGGCTAAAGTGGTAAAAACAACCATTGTGTTCTGTATTTGGAAATTCCTTCAGACACGCTTTCATCATAGCTTTCTCAAAATCGATCGTTATTGATAGTGGTGCGCACAAAGGTTCAAGCTTCTTTAACTGCTGTAAAAAAGCTATATAAGTTTCTTCTGTTTTGTCTGGCAGTAATGCAAAAAGAAGTGGCAACGAAACTTTCTGTTTTAGTCCATGAAATGTATATAGCTGATGAAATAGCAAAGGTACTGTTTTAAATGTTCCGTCAGCATACCAGTCAGTGACTACTTTGTGATAAACACTGTAAATTCCGTTTGGTTGCAAATATGACTATACGTTTTTCAACCGGTCCCGAGTCATACATTAGAAACTGATCACCTTTAAAAGTAATGGTTAGATCGGGTGGAAAAACGATTTCACTGCATGTTGATGGTAAGGCTGGTCCAGCGAGGGTTTGCTGTCTTACAGATCTTATAGTTCTCTTCATACTTTGCACCGTAGGAAGTTTTAGAGCAACAGCTTGATCGCAATCTTCGAGCACATTAGATAAAACTGATCTGGGTGCGTCTTGTGTTGTCTTAGCCTGATGACGTATTTTTGTCATAATATCCTTTGCTGCACTTTCGGCCGCATCTAATACATGGTTGTGATTTGTAGATGATTTTACGATGTGATCATTTGCCGTAATTATACGAGCGCGGCATTTTGTTATCGGATATTTATCACACTTCCAATATACTCGGTCGTCATTTTCACCATTTTTGTAAAATGTAAATCCATTATCTACTAATTTCTTACGACCTTTTTCCGATTCGACGAATTCTAGAGGCATTTTGGGGTATAGCTATATCCAGTTTGAATATTACCACAATAAGAAAGTGCTTTGTTTATGTAAAATGAAGAAAGATTTGTTTTCCATATTTGTTTTTAAGAGAACAGCAGTTAAAATTACAGTAAACGACTAATTTTAGTTGTTTATTTGTAGTTGAGAGAGCAGCAATTTAAATTACAGTAAACGACTAATTTTAGTAAACGGCCATGGTTTAGAAGTTAAACAATAAGAAAAGATGGACTGATTGACTGATTTGTATAAATTCAGGAAAGTTTGTTTCTATTTCAAAACAAACATTGTAGTTCTGTAAATAACTTTTTTTATTCACCTTTTCATTTTTTGTTTTGATTTATTTGATTATGTTTTTTCTTATTAATTTAGACATTGTATTTTAGACGTTTTGTTATTAGACAAATTGTACTTTAGACAAATTGTTTTAGACGAATTGGTTTAGACAAATTGATTTAGACAAATTGTTTTAGACAAACTCGCCGGATCCCCTGTATTATAGTGTCTTTTTTCGGTCTATTTCTCCCTGTTTTGGTCAATCAGTCAAATCTAAAAACCTTTCCTCATTTTCCCTCAATCCTAATCCTGCATTTTTCTTCCTCCCTTTATATCAGACTTTATTATTCCCTCTTCTGTTTGTCTGTAGTACTGCTGAGGAAGAGACCTTTATTGAATTTGAACTTGAGAGAGTGCCTAATCAAGTCTGCTATTTTCTGGGACGTCTTCCATCCTTGAAGGGATGCAGTATGGGAAAGTGACGAATGTCGCCATGAACTGGAAGGTAGACTGGAAAATTTTCGTTGCTGTTTGTTAAATAAAGTTGGTAGAGAGGAATGTGATAAATGTTATCATAAGGTATAAAAGAATGGCGACTGACGGTACTGTCAACTGCGAAAGAATGCTAAGTAACGTTATCATTAACTGGAAGGTGACAGTGGGGAATGGCGAGAACGGCGGAAGACGTCATTATTACCTGGTAAGAGAGAGAGAGAGAGAGAGAGAGAGAGAGAGAGAGAGAGAGAGAGAGAGAGAGAGAATAACGTTTTTATTAACTACAAGATAGGAGTGATGTTGAATTCAGAAGTTGATGAGGAAATAGTAAATGTCATCATAACATTGAAATACAGTGGCCGACTGTACAGGTGGCATTATCGGCTCAGGCCGACAATCAGGTGGCATTATCTCGAACTGGACGATGACTGTAATGGTGACTAACTGCATAATCATCTTGGAAGATAGGAAGAAGGCGGCTACTGTGTGTTTCTTTCTTTAGTAGGTTCTTGAATATTTATGGAGGTTTTGTATTTTTGTGAGATTAAGGTAGATATACTCAGTTTTCTCTCACTGTTTCATAATGTATATCTACAATGACGAAAGATATATTTTTATATCCTTTACAGTATATCACCTTCGTATATTGCACATTGCAAATTGCACCGTTTTGCTTTTGGTCTTCGTTTCTGGTCTTGGTTCTTTTCTCATTTTTCGGCGCTCGGTAGACACATCTACCCTTTGTCTTGAGACTTTGACCTATCGGGTTTTTTCATGCATGCCTCCTTTCATTTGACTCATCTTTACTCACCTTTTGGACAGATGTTTTCTTTGTTCGTTTCAGGCAATCATCGATTTTGATTTATTGACCTTTTATCTGTTTTCTGTCATCATCTACTCTCTATTACCTCTTCTTGCAGCTAGTTTTTTTTCACTTATTTTTCTCTATATGATGTGCATCTTCATCTCCTGGTATTATTAAGGCCCTTCATTAAGTACTCGTCGATTTAATTTTGTTTTCCTCTCCTGACATTCTTCGGTACGGTACATCGTCTTTGATCATTAATTCGGGTTAGAATTTTTCTCTCACCGTATATTTTTTTATATGAAATCAATTCTGGGATTCTTACCGCGTATTCTACCCGAAAACTGTGATGTCCTCTCTCTTCTCTCTCTCTCTCTCTCTCTCTCTCTCTCTCTCTCTCTCTCTCTCTCTCTCCACTAATGATATGTAAATGAAACCTTTTGCATGAGGCTGAAACGTCATTGTTTCTTGCTAAGATAAATTTTCCACATTGAATCTGTTTTGTAAATTTGCCAATAAATCTCTTTCGAGGGTAGTAGAAATTGAGGTAAAGCTCAAGATGCCATCGTTCTTTTGCCGTTTGGAAAAGACCTCATAGGATTATTATCTATAAGAAGGAAATAATTTGGAACCAAGAAACATTTGAAATACGAGACGGAATGACAATAGAGAACACTCTATGTTTTTTTGGTGAGCTTACAGTATACTTGCCATGCCTGGTGTTCCATACAGTAGTTTTTTTTCCTTAGTGGTATGAATGTTGCTCTAAATAATGAGATAGTAGCCCATTCAGACGATCATACTCTCGTCGCAGTTGTTCGCTTATCCCAAATGCTAATCTTAACAGAGACCTAAAGAAGATTAGTTATCTACCTGAAGCTGAGTCCAGCCAAAATTACACGGTATATTGGTTGGCGAAATTTTACTGAGGCTCCATGATTCACTGCGCTCTGGTAATACCACATTTATGATTCCGAATATCTAAGCGTTACTTTCGATCCAAACTTGACGTTTTTACAGCTTTAAAGGTACATCACTTAATGTTACCTAAAAAATAAGTTTTCTTCTTAATTATCCTCATATCTACAGCGGTGATGTTATTAACGTGACGTGCTTGAGCTATTTTCTTCACCCATTGTTGCAGTTCAGTTGTCGTATTATCCTTTCGACGGGATTTCTCGGAACAGTGGATTCCTCTTCCCCAAATCAGGTTGTCATGATTCACACCAGTGCAGGTGTACGGTTTCCTGTTTGGCTCTTTTCCGAAAGCTCTGTTTCGAGAAGGAACTCGACCCTGTCCTCGGCACAAAGAACCGCACTGACATAGAGCCCGCTTAATTTAAACCAACCAACCGCCCAACAAAAGGAACTTTCATGGGCACCCTTAGTATCTGCCTCCATGAGCTAGTGCGTGATGCTCGTTTTGCATGGCATCAATCAACAGCCACATGTTGTCGAGGTGCCACGTGGTCACACTGATGGCACCGGATTTCTCTCACTTCATTCAGTGCTGACTGGTGGGACGAACTTCCTGGTAGTATTACTGGTGCCTTTGCTCGTAAGTTTGAAGAGCTGCAATACTACTTTAAGGTGCTATGGGTCATTGCCGTAGGTTGTCTGACTTGTTATTTGTGCATGTATGTTTGGGTTCATATGTGATTTATCTATACAATTTTTCCACGACCTTCACAAGGAGGCTATAACCGAAAAGAATATTTTGTGAATGAAAGGACAAAGAAATAAAAAAAAAAATGAAGTTAAGAAATGACATTATACTTAATAAAACATATATTAATGCTCCACTGTGTGGGTGGAATAAACATTTGTAAGTAGTAAAGGGATAAATTGCTTAATACCGAAGAAATTTCCTAAAGAACACCTGAGTTTTCATTCCCCTCCATTTTATGATTGTATTAGATTTTAGTATTTTTTCGTCTTTATATTTACGTCATGGAAAAGACTGTGTAAGAGACCCACATTGTACAGTTAAATTTTAGAAAATTAACCTGAAATTCAAACACATACGCTTGTGCAAACGTGCATTTATTTACGTATAGTTCAGTAACATTTGGAAACGCAAGCTACAAAATATGTAACAGTAAATTATGTTTTAACTGAAGGGATTGCCTTTTAGTTCAAGAGTTAACCTTCATTTGCCCCACTGAATTAGTGTTAATGAAGTAATGAAATTTCCGGTTTAAACCGAGAGCTTCCACTTCATTTTGTATTATGGTTTGCGCAAGTGGGAATGTGCCTTCCATTCCGTGCAAGAGAAATCTTACTTTAGCGAATTTCTCTCTCTCTCTCTCTCTCTCTCTCTCTCTCTCTCTCTCTCTCTCTCTCTCTCTCTCTCTCTCTCTCTCTCTAACAAATGTCCAGGTTCATGTACTACTGCGACCTTATTTTTTACAATGAGTAGACTTTAGACTTATTTTGTCTAAAAGGTCAGTATAAAAGAAAATATGAAATGATGCAATAGATAAAAAATGAGATTCAGTTTATTTAACAGAATTCTAGGTAATATTCTACTGATAATTATTTAGGAAAAGGATGAATATTACTTTGCTAGGTACATGAAAGCTGTGGTTCATCTAGTAGGTAACAGGCTGGAGAAGCCTACAGCACAGTCTTCATATTATGAATATTTCAGAAAAAACGTTTCAGATTTAAGCCTGTCAGTTTTTCATGTTGTAAAGAAACTAGCATACAGTGTGATGAAAGTTCTGCTGACAAAAACTTCTCCCGGAGGCTCACAGAATTCTTAGTAATGTCGATACTGTAACTTAAGTGCCTTCAAGTCCTTAGACAACTGTAAATGAGGTAAAGGACAATATCAACTGTAGATGGTTCAATTTTGGGGAACTATACTGGTTATCCTGACAAAGAAAATACTTTAAGGAAACAGTGCTCGACAAGTCCACATGTCAAAAGCAGAATGTCGGGACTCTTTTATCCTGGGTAGGAGATGCAGACTATACAGTTCCAGAGTGAATTTCCTTCGTTTATTTCATATGGATATATTAGGTTCTCTCACGGAGAATTTATTCGAGAAGCTTGAGACAAACAGGCAGTCGAGAATTCCGTATGGCTGATATAAACTTATATTTGTAGGAGCTGGTAATCATGATCGCAAGTAAGCCTTCATGTCAATCATTAGCCAAACTCTCTCCGTTATGTCACCTTGCTGAAGGGAGATCCATTTAGGTTTTCAGTACACTATCCGCTCTTGACAGATTTGTATATGTGTAAGACAAAATAAACTCGTACCTTCCTTGATGTCTGAGTGGTAGTGTCAGAGCTCGATTCTTCTGAATGTAGGACAGAGACCCTACTCTTGTAAATAGAATCCAGTTTGCTTACCGTTTTTTTAGTCTGCCTGTATCAGGAAGTTGGTCTTCCATCTCCATCATCATTCTTAAAATGAATCAACACTGGAGAGAGAGAGAGAGAGAGAGAGAGAGAGAGAGAGAGAGAGAGAGAGAGAGAGAGAGACGTGTGTTTTTATCAAGCGAATGCGAGAGGAATTGGATGGGGGCTGATTTCCATGCAAAATAAAGTCAGCTCATCCCAGTTGTAATGTGAAGTGTAACTTATCCTCAGTTTTCTCGTCACTCCGTGATATGGGTTTCATATTTCCTTGATCTTTGTCCAAGTGCCGGTCGTTCATTTTAGCGTCTCCATATTTTAGTGCTGTGTTGATTTTGGTTACGAGACATTAGGATTCATTGTTGTTTATGGTTTGTTTCACAGTAAGAATTAATTTATGTTACTTTAGTGATGTAGATTAATACTACTGAGCTTTTTGATTATTCTTAAATATTTTGTTTTTGTTGCTAAAAAAAAAAAAGCGAATTTTTTTTTAAAAGAAATTAAGGATATATAATGTATAGTGAAAACACACACACACATACAGGCTTTTCTTTAAGAAAACTCCAGTGGGAGAGCCCAGAATCCAATTTCAAAATGGTAAAAACGCAAGCAGAGTATATGCTGTTTTATCACTAGCCAACGCTGCAATATTTCAAATATTTCTTGACTTTCCACTTTTTCAGATGTTTTACCACATTTCAGGTTATTTTAGGAATAGGTAAATATAACGTTACCGTTATTGTACATATGCTTATGTCAGTTATAAATAAAAAAAAATTCAGTAAAGTGAATGAATAAGGTTAACAATTTAACTATTTTTAGCCGATGAAGTAAATGCCAAAGTGATTTTCTCTATTTATGAATTACTCCTCAGGACAAACGTCCTTATGCTTTTGGACCGAGGTTTGTCTGTGAAAATCATGTCGGTTCTGTCAATAATTGTCGATCTTATCCAGAAACCGAATAACATAGATGAACGCGAAGCACAGTGGCGTCTGCGATTCTGCTTAATTCATTTTCTGTATCAATATGAGATTCAAGATTGAAGCAGCTCGCGTGTTATCTCCCACACAACTTGTGGTTAGAATTACATTTATTTGTAAGACATATGATAGGATCAGTGCGGTGATACTATCATCTGTTGAACCCTTGACTGTTGGTAGACTGTTATAATGATAAAAGTTCCAATGAGTTTAAACGTATGTAACATTTTTTATATATATACATACTACACATACATATATATATATATACATATATATATATTATATATATATATATATATATATATATATATATATATATATATATATATATATATATATATAGAGAGAGAGAGAGAGAGAGAGAGAGAGAGAGAGAGAGAGAGAGAGATATTGTGTTTATGTATTTATGTACTATTATAGATAAATGGAGAATAAAAGAGCACAGACTTTTGGGTTACGTCTCTACCCCTTTTAAGAATGTGATAATTAAAAATGTTTCTTAGGGTAGAGATATTACCTGAAATATATTGATCTTATGTTTTCACTTTCTTTTTTTTATATGGCTATATTTCGTTCTCATCCCTTCTGTTTTTGACAGATTTTAAGATAAAATCATGATATGCATATAATATATGTATTTTATATGAATATAATTATATATATATATATATATATATATATAATATATATATATATATATATATATATATATATATATATATATATATATATTTATTTAAATATATATAACATTTTCTCATCAATAAGCCTTTTCCCTCAAGTTAAGTGGCTTAAGTAAAAACAGTAAAACTAACACTTGTCTTATTCTTACTTCAGTTGCCGTATTGTTTAAGAACCTAAGTTGTAGTGATCCCTCATTTGTGATAACCCCTTTATGCAGCTGCGCAGGAAGCCCACGAGTAGTGCATCAAACCCCATATTTACTCTATGCCATTCACCTCAATCTTGCAATCACTCTTGCAATTCCGAGGTATTAAGACTCATCCTTCCTAGTACCTCTTTCACCCTATCTATCCGTAACTTTCCATGTACCCATTCCTCCTCCGCCCAAACACTGTTTATTTATATACATATCACCAATTTACCATCGTCCATTATTTCCTCATGAAGAACCGTCTCAGAAGAGTCTGAGCCTTCATTTTAGCTACACTAATCAGTTTACCACCTCTTAAATGCATGTCCACCTTTCTAACCCAAACGGTTCTTCGTATGCCACACGTACCAGGCAAACAGTTCATGTCAACAAATTCAACTTAAATTTCATATTGAGAGCTGTCTAAACAGTCCATTCATATATTCCCACTTTGCTCTCAATAGACAATTCAAGTCTCTTCCCAGTCTTTTGAACACATTCCTCTATCATTCTTGCTTCACCCATTTTCTGACACGTCTCTTCTCACAAACTACCAATGTCTCTTTTCTTTACTCATCAATACGTATATAAATTAACCATTTCTGTTTTTACACCATCCATGTGAATATTCATAATTCCAGAATCTTAGTTACCATTTATACTCAAACCTACTGTTGCTCACATTTATTTTCAACTAGCTGACCAACCCTAGCGCTGCCCAGGAAAACTCTGAATGACAACTGATAACTCTCTCTCTCTCTCTCTCTCTCTCTCTCTCTCTCTCTCCTGTTAGGATAGTTGCTTCAATTACATTGCCCAACATTTTTGATATTTTATATTTCACCCCTTCTCACCCCTCCCCCTTTCCTATCAGTGCTGAACTTGGACTTAAAGGGCATTGGGAGTGTCACTATTCATCTCAGCGACCTCAAAAACTATGGATTAGACACTAATATCTGTCATTTTTTACATTTTATTTTTCACCCCTTCTCAGCCCCCTTCCTATCGTGGCTGAACTTGAACTTAAAGAGCATTGGGAGTGCCACTGTTCATCTCAGCGACCTTGAAAATTATAGATTAGACACGAATATATGTCATTTTCGGTTATTTTTTACATGTCACCCCCTTCCCACCCCATCCCCTATGATTCCAGTGATGTGTTACCCCCACAGTATTCTTTTCGAGATAGTAAGTCATATGTATACCAAAATGAAGTATGATAAGCCCGTAGAATTCATTTAGTTGCTAAGTCTTTGGGCAGAACCAGCCCGTTTCATTGAAGCCATTCCCACCCCACCCCCTTTGGTGCCCTTTAGTGCTAGTGAAGTCTTACCTCCACAGCATTCTTTTCCAGATAGTAAGTCATATGTATACCAAGTTTGGTTGAAATTGCTCAGTTTGTTTCAGAGTTATGCTGGAACACACACACTCCCATTTATATATATATATATAATATATATATATATATATATATATATATATATATATATATATATATTATATATATATATATATATATATATATATATATATATATATATATATATATATATATATGTATATATATATAGATTTACACCTTTCTTGTAAATGCTTTCGAAAAGGTAGATATATAGAGAGAAAGTGATAGATAGATAGATATAAAATGTGTAGTTGTATAGATGTGTATGTTTGTAAGGGAGAGAGTAAGAAAGATTAAGTTAAAAAGAAAAATATGCTAATTTGCTTATGCATCACATCAGATGGAACAGCCTGTGATCAATAGCATCCATGTAATTCGGAATAATTCCCAAATGGAAAGGACGGAAGGGGAAGGTAAAAAGAATCAAGCTTGATTTTTTGCTATTCAAATTTCCAAATAAATGTGATCATTTAAATAGCATTTGACGGGGTGCAAATTTTCCGCGAACTCATAAGGTCCCCCATACCTTTAGATATCGTGCAAATGTTTCACTAATGAGGATTACCAGCATTACGGAGGGTTTTAATTCTAAACGGAAATTTATGTTAATTTCATTCAACCTTCACATGTAAGTGAGGGAAGAGATGATTCGTCCTGTTTGTTGTGAATACTTCCTCCGTTTGCATTACGACATTTCTGTCGTGGCAGTGTGTTCTGTTTGATATGGAAATGACTTTTGAGAAGCCTTCCATATTTCTTTGGCTTCAAGTCAAACACTTACAGTATACTAAAAATAACACCCTTGAACACAACCATACACACACATATATATATATATATATATATATATATATATATATATATATATATTGTTACGTGTGGGGAATGCTGATGTTTATTTTAATTAACTAACGTAATTTATGAGGCCCTGAGTTGCCAATGACCCACGTAACCTGTCAGTTCAAGTTACCGTTAACCTCAAAGACAGACAGTTACTTAATTAAATAAGGCCGCCAGCCGGGGAAACACAATACAAGGGATAAAGGGTTACCCTGCAACACATGGATCACATCAAACCCCCCTTACTTCCCAGTTGGTCCTGACAAAGAAAGACTGTGTAGTTATAGTGAGGAAATTACATGAACTTTCTCCCAAGTCTGACACAGTCAATTTTTCCTTGCTCCCAGTAAAGTTATTACACAATGGAGGTCTATGCTGGTAAATATGGCACACAGTTTCGTATTAGTGAGGGCTAATTCTCTTCTGAACAATGGGATCGAGACACAAGGCTGCCTGAATGCTGAAAATTACTTACTTAACCTTCCCTAATTCCTATTTACTGCATGGGAACAGTTGAGTGTCACTTAGCAATATTAATTATTCTTACACCAGACTTCATAAAAGTAAATTGGTTGTACCAATTGCAGATGTTGGCAAAGAGGGAAAACAAAGAAACTGGAAATACAGAAAGAGATACTAGCGAGTCGACGAAAATTTGGCAAATTTCAAACTTACTGTTGACATAGGTCGCTTAGCATGCAACTGACGATCGGAAGTCTTGAAACTAGCCGTTGTCTCACTAATATCAATGAAACAGAAAGAGGGCAAGTACAAAGAATTAGTTATACACCACGTGTGTGTCTCTCGCGACCTCCCGGCTCTCTCTGACCTCTTTCGGTCAAAACAGGGTGGTTGGAGCGTTTGTCGCATCGGTATGCCTAATGCCTCGGGCCAGTCTGAAATTTGGACAAACATCGCCGATACATAGAATAAGGGAAAAAGAAGCTTAAGACCACCTTTACTAGAGGTTACTTGGTGAACCCTCCCTATGGGGTTAGGCTCCTAATGTTAAGTAAAGATGTTATTTTTTGTAAATACCCAGCCTATCCCTGTTCACGTTATTTTTCTACAATAAAAATGCATAGAGGGCGAACAACAGAATATTTATAAAAAAAATATATATATGCCTATATAAATTTTAGCCATTTCCCTTTCAGGAGTAAATCCTAAGAAAAGAAAAGACAATGAATACAGCCACATTACTGCTTAAATGGCTGAATCTGACTTAGATGAACTGTCTGTGAGTAAAACTTCCATGACATTAACCTTGTCAGACAGCCCATACAGAAGACTCACCAGCAGCACGTCGTACCTGATGCAAATATTGGGTCAGTCACCCCCATCGTGCACACCATTTGTAGCTTTATGGATGTTGTGGCCCTCCCCTTCCAACACCCCCTTCACAACATGTACCAATCCCTTTCTTGGTCTCTTTCTCACACCCAATGTGAGGCTTCAAGGAAAAGTCAGAGGTGAAAGACTGATTCTTTATTATTCTCGACACGTGTTTATAAGACAAAAAGCGGACGGAAAGGTAGCGGGCGACCTGAGACCCCCTGCAGCGTCCACACAGGATTTGTACTTTTTAGCAAGCATAAAAATACATACAACATTTGTTACATGACATATAAAAGGTAGATATGCATATCGGCAGAAAAGCCGTACAATGATGCATAAGATGAGGTACACAAAGAATCTGAAATAAAGACAGGTAAAATACATGATGTGATTAATGTACATCTAAAAGGAGAAACACCAGGAAAGAGAGGCGCAATTTGACGCCCTTACAAACCCCCCCCCCAAGACAATAATTAGAGGAGCAATTATTGGATGAAGCACCTTAATCATGGAGGTGCTGAGGCAGCCAGAGTGGGCCCCTGCTTCTGGAGAACTGTGGGCACAAGGTGGGGCTGACACCTGGGGACGGCTGGATGCGTTTTCTGTCGTCCCGGACCCTGCTTTGGTGGGGAAGTGGGTGCGCCTTCAGGCAAGTATTGCAGGGCAACTCTGGGGCACCTGCCTACTTCTTCGCAAACTTCGCTGTCTAACAGGAATGTGGGTTTCAGCCTGTCGATGGTGATCCAGCCCTCCTGCCTGTGGATGTCGGGGAGGAATGCTTTGCTGGCCCGCCTGATGACTCGATGGGGCCCCCTGTAGGGCCTGGTTAAGGGCAGGTGGCGAGCGTCCACCCTGATGAAGACGTAGGTGCAGGAGTGTAAGGCGGGTGAGCTGTAGGTGATGGTTCTGTCGGTGAAGGTCTTGTGGCAGGGCGCGAACCTTTACGTGAGTTCCCTCGCGAGGTCTTCGTAGTTGATGCCGAGGTGAAGGGAATTGATCTCTATTCTTGACAGAGCGTCAGCCACTGGGTTTTTCTTGCCAGGGACATAGTTGATGGTGCAACTGAACTCGGAGATGGCGGGTTATGTGCCACTGTTGCCTTGCAGACCAGGCGTTCCCCTGTGTGAGGCTTCAAAGAAAAGTCAACAGGTGAAAGAGTGATTCTTTATTTTTCTCAACAGGTGTTTATAAGACAAAAAGCGGACGGAAAGGTAGTGGGCGACCCGAGACCCCCTGCGACGTCCATACAGGATTTGTGTTTTTTAGCAAGCGTAAAAATATGTACAACATTTGTTACATGACATATAAAAGGTAGATATACATATCGGCAGAAAGTACGTACAATGATGCATAAGATGAGGTACGCAGAAATAAAGACAGGTAAAATACATGACGTGATTAATGTATATCTGAAAGGAGAAACACAAGGAAAGAGAGGCGCGATTTGACGTCCTTACGCCAGCATCTCCGAATTGTATATAATCCTTCATTTTTTTTTTCACCCACCGAACTATATCAGAACATAATGATCCATCTTTTCAGCTATATTAACTCTTGCCACACTTATTTATCTCCTCATTCTCGCCTTTTCAGTTCTCCTCATATCAAAACTGCTGTGTAAATCATTTTCACTTCCAGCCTCATTTGCGAGTTTCAGCCACTCGGCATTCATTCACTACCATATATATATATATATATATATATATATACATACATACATATATATATATGTATATATTTATGTATATGTATATATACATATATGTATACATATAATTGTGTGTGTGTTTGTCTGTAATGTGCGTGTCAAGTAGCTTTTTGTGTGGATGGCCATAGCTCATAATCACTGTTACCGTAAGCTTGTTGTCATTTTAGAACATTTTATTCTGCGGATTTTACCTTATTCGTTATTAGGCTCGATTTGATACGAAATGCCGAATGTAAATTGTGTGTTGAAAAGTTTGATACAATATGTCTTATCGGTTTCATTAGGTATCCTGAGTAGGGTGAACGCTTTCCATGAACAGATTAAAGTCTCTGTTCGCATGTCAGATTAAATTGATAACATGTTTTCTTTCTCGAGGGGGTTTTACAATGTAAATAAGAGTATGTAATCTGCAGTTAATTGCGATAACTGCACGGAAAACGATTGCGTTTTCATTCGCTCATGTTATGGTCCCTTTTATATTTCAAAACATATCCTTGGCTAATATTATCTCATGTTGAATATTTTAGGAATGTATCAAACACACAACATTGCGTAGTACAATATTCAGCGTATTGTCAGTAATTCATTCACTGTATGTAGATCGGATTTCATAACGAGCACCGGTGACCATTGTACTGAACGTTATATGTACGGAAGCGGACAGTAGGCACAACTTAATCCCATTACCTAGAACAGTTTAGAAGGAAAAAGTATGAAGACATGCTTGTAAATTCACTGAAGATTACAAGTAAAGTAAAACATAATAAGAATATATATATATATATATATATATATATATATATATATATATATATATATATATATATATATATATATCTTATATCGCTTTACAATAAAGCCTAAAGCTAAAAGTTGTTAAAAATTTTCTATAATAATAAAATGATGAGCAAACTTAAATACAATCACTCAAACAGTAAAAAACATTTATAACCAATAAAAGACGCTAAAAAGTAAAAAGTTCCGAACCTCTAGCGAACAGGGCTTAAAAGACACAAAGAATAAACTAAGAGAAAGTGCAGAGGTAACCAAAAAGCGGGTGTGGTGTCAGTAAAGAAACAAGGGTGCAGAGGTAGCTTGGCAAATATGTGTGTGTGTGTGTATATATGTATATATATGTATATACACACACATACACTTCATCAGATGAGGTCAGGGGATCACAAGACGTTAATATCGATAATACAGTTTATTTCGTAGCTTGTCGCGTTACTTTATCGCATCATCAGGGGTTCCGCAATATTAAATTAACACCATTAACCCTTAGTATTACAATAAAAGCCGAAAGCTAAAAAGTTGCTAAAAATCCCTTCAGAATAAAATTATGAAACACCACTAAATATAATCACAACCCTAAAAAGTACACTGAAGTATAATTGTCCCAGGTGTAACCGTGGTAAATATATAGGATGCACCCGACGACACCTCAGAGTGAGAGCCAACTCCCACCTTGGGGGTGAACTGTAGAACAGGCTGCCAACTGTCGAGGCCCGAATTTTCTATTAAAAGAATCCATTCCAAGAAATGTCGAGTAAGTATTAACAATGAAAATTTCAAAATTATAGGTAAAGCTAGCAAACAGCAAGAACTGCTAATTCTGGAACCTCTTAAAATTAAACAGCTGATCCCTTGCCTCAATTGCCAGGCTACCTCTGTACCCTTGTTTCTTGCTTGATACCCCTCCCACTTTTTGGTCACCTCTGGACTTTTTCTGATTTTATTCTTTGTGTCGTTTTAAGCGCTGTTCGCTATAGGTTCGGGACTTTTTACTTTTCAGTGTCTTTTATTGGTTATAAGCGTTTTTAAGTGTTTTCCAAGTCTACTTTTAGTGTTTGTGTGATTGTGTTCAAGT